>NC_139574.1:16778088-16814289 GCF_946808225.1 Silurus aristotelis
ATTAATATGCAGTAACAAAAATGCAGCTGTTTTAAATGTTTTAAATTTGTGCTAAATGAGAATGCATTCATTCTCATTAATTCAACTGAAGTATTGATTAGCAGAAAAGTCCCTGTCAGAGCAACTGACAACTGGTTTGAATGCTTGCACAAAGTGCTTTTCTCTATTTATAGATCATAATTTTACACATATACATTTATGGCATTTGGCAGACATTTTTCAAACTTTCTGCCTGTAGAAAGAAAGAAATAATAATTCATTAATGCAATTTTATTTATAATAAACCACATGCATTTATACAACTGATGGTAGCAGTTGACAGTAAAGGGCCTTGCTCAAGGGCCCAGAAGTGGACGCTTGGTCTTACATTGTATTCACTGAGCTACCACTTGCCTACAATGGACATTTTACATCGATGTTTTAGACATTCTGTGTCTATAGCAAGAAATTGGCAAAAAAACATCAGCTCATTTGTGTCTGCTCAAAGTTTGCTTATTAATAATTCATTAATCCAGCATTCAACTCCATTTACAACTTTAATAAACCATACAATTTCCTTCCATTTTTGAATCTGGATCTCCTCAAGCTCTCCTCACATTATCTCAGGGAGTTTTTTTTTTTTTTTTTTGCACTGTTACCTCTGATTTGCTCATTAGGGATGAATTTATAAGAACAAATATATTAATTTAAAATGTAAATTCTAAATCTATTAATTTATTCAAAGATGTTCATTGTTAAAAGCATTTAAAAAACAACATTGGGATTGAACTGAATTCCTGCCCAAAAATTCAAGAGGGTGACATATGCAGCAATGCATGAGAAAAATGTGAATCAAACAGAAATCCTCTGGCTAAGTGGTGCATTAGTCTTTTTGTATTGTAAAAGTAGCAATAGCGAAATAAGGCCTATTAAAAATAAATAAATAAAATGATTAATGCCGCATATTTTAAGCATCTTTGAAGTTTCAAGTTCTTACCTCCTGGCAAATAGGGGAGCTACTAACATGAGGTAACTCTGATAACATTGTGTAAATTTGTGCTTAGCAAGAAAATCAGAAAATAGTAACACTCCTCTAGAAGCATTCACTCTGGCCCTGTATGGAATGTAGGGAAATAGATCTAATGCTTCAAAGGTTAAAAAACCATATGCGTGGCAGCTCTCATGAGTTCTTGACCTTGTGTTTCAGCAGCTTCTTAAAATTTACAGTCCTCTTAATATTAAATATTAAGTGAATACCTGGGAGACACTGTGTCTGTTCAGGGAGCTCTTACTTTCTTGTGGCACAGAAGGAACTACTCTACTTGGGCTTTTTATTCCTCTTGTGCAAATTGCAAAAGTCTGTGAGAGATACAATCTCTGGCTATATGTATCTCTCATGCTGTTTAGATATGTCAGGTTGGTAGAGTTCTGAAGTCAAAGATGCTCCATCACCTGCTGTATGGTATAAATAGACACTTTAGCTCCTTTTTTTTAATGAATGCTAGTTCAGCTGAGATGATTATTTCTGTATAAAACGCATTGCTATAATTTATGTATGTCATTTTTTTTTCCAGAGCCAATTCTGTTGCTTAGAAGCCTTCCAGGAAGCTGAAGGCTGTTTTGAAATGCAGTGCAGCCTTGAGCCAAGACAAATCAGTACTTTATATGATTCTATAAAATTTACCTACTATACCTTAATTAGTGATTTAATTTTGACATGTCTGATCTAGTTTACGTTAAAAATGACAAAGTAATCATTTCGGATGTGCATCATAATTTTCTCCTGAAAGATTGGAGCCATATTATAATCAGATTTCAGACATGCACTTTTTTGACAGGCACATTTTTCTCTGTGCTACTTTATGGCATTGGAAGAAAATAAATGTATGATATTATGTGCCAAGCCATTAAACAGATAACAAATATAATCCTGATGAGGGCTACAGAAAACAAGTCAATTTTTTAATGATGTCAAATTGTGAGATGCTCAAAAATTCCCCTCCCTAATCAACACAAGAGGGTAATGTTATTCTTTAATCATGTCCACTGGCTGTTAGTCATTGTGACTGGACTATAATCATGAATTTTCTATTCTTATTATATGTTCGGACAGTGACCTTCTAGATAATCTTGATGTACTACTAACAGACACTGATTATCGGGTTAAAAACTTTCAAAGATATTTTAAAGTCATTTTCAATTAGCAACTCACATTTTCACTATATCCTTTTTCTCACAGGATGTCTCATGAATTTCTTGCAGCGTGATATCTGTATTGTGCGTAGTGAAGCAGAAAGTGAACCTGTATTGTGCAGCTGCAGCTCTGATGCATTCAGGCTTTAGTTAATCTGCAGTTGGCATGCAGGCCTTGAATGCGAGAGTGGACAAACCTTAACTGATGCCATAAGTGAGTATGCTTTATTATTAGACAATATAGACAAATTTCAAAGCTTGACTCAAAATAAAACATTTAAATAGCTACATGATTCCACTACTAAGGCATGTTTTAATGCTTATGACATTAATAGAAGGGAATATGAAGTAAGTTCCCTTAGGAACTTCAACAACATTACCAAAGCATTGGGAACGGCTCTGCATGACCTCGCACTAAACAATGTTTGTAATCAGTCCAACAGAAAAGTGCGACATCACCGGCGGGGTGACGTCATGACCAGAAGGCTATAAAAGCACCTGCCATAGAGATGGCGCTAGCTTCTGTTTGTTCAGTAAGCGCTCTGTGTGTCTTTTTTTGCTGCAAGTAAGTACCGGTAAAAAGTCGGTAAAAATATACAGTACAGACCAAAAGTTTGGACACACCTTCTCATTCAAAGAGTTTTCTTTATTTTCATGACTATGAAAATTGTAGAGTCACACTGAAGGCATCAAAACTATGAATTAACACATGTGGAATTATATACATAACAAAAAAGTGTGAAACACCTTTTGCTTAGATTACTGCTTTGCACACTCTTGGCATTCTCTTGATGCCTACTTTGAAGAACCCACAATATGACATATTTTCTGTTCACTTTTTTGTTATGTATATAATTGCACATGTGTTAATTCATAGTTTTGATGCCTTCAGTGTGACTCTGCAATTTTCATAGTCATGAAAATAAAGAAAACTCTTTGAATGAGCAGGTGTGTCCAAACTTTTGGTCTGTACTGTATATATAATATATATAAACTTTTGGTCTGTACTGTATATATAATATATATACAGTACAGACCAAAAGTTTGGACACACAAGGTGTGTCCAAACTTTTGGTCTGTACTGTATATAAAAAAATAAAAAAATAAAAAAATGGGAAAGCAAGCTAAAGGCAAGCAGTCTTTCAGACTGTGTGTTCCTCCTGGCCCCCACTTTATCACAGATGGGTATACACACAGCCTATGTGTTGCTTGTCTGGGAGCGGAGCATGCTCGGTTGGCGCTCGAGGGAAACAACTGCTTACACTGTGGACGTATGTCTCTGTGTATGGTTTGCTCCCCTATAGCGGTCTTCAAAGAGGGCACTCTAGTTGCTCGTCGAGGGTCTGGCTTCGCTTCTGCTGTGGTAAAACAGTAGCTTACATCATGGGGTTTGCAGATCGACCTGGCAGAGGGATTCGAGACAGGCTTGTCCTTTTTTTATTTTTCATCTGCCAGATCTAACACCTTCTCACAGGGTTTGGAAGCTCGCTCAGACTGACCTGCTGAGGGTGATAGACGAGGGCGAAGAAAGTAGACACAATGACGTTGTAGCGCTGCATTGTGCCACGGAATTGGTTCTCAAGGCCAACAAGGAGACCGCTAGGGCCATAGGCCGGTCCATGGCAACGCTGGTGGCAGCGGAGAGGCACCTCTGGTTGACCCTGTCTGATCTCTCTGACAGAGACAGAGCCATCCTCCTGGATGCCCCTGTAGTGTCTACTGGCCTGTTCGACGACACCATTACTACGGTCGTTGACAGGTTTCAGAAGACACTGGTTGCATGACCCAGCACATGGTGCACCCCTTTCCTGCCTTTGGAAGTGCCTGTTAACCCTGTCCTCTGGTGCTTCAGGGCACAGTGATCTCCAATGAGTGCTGTCCTAAGCTTCTGCCCGGAAATGTAGCAGATTTGGGGGGTCTTGCTGCCCTCCCGAAGGCTCTTTGGGCAGCCTCAGGCCATTGCTCAAGCTGCTCCAGGCATGGAGTCTTGTCCACCTCAATTCTTTAAGGTGTGCCCTATTCTGGCAGGGGCCCCAGAAGAATCTGGTTATGAAACAAAAAGTAGAAACTCTCTTGAGGAAGCAGGTGATCAAGGAGAGTCAGGGTTCTACAGCCGGTATGTCATTGTTCCCAAAAAGGATGGGGGGATGCGTCCCATTTTGGATCGTCAGCTGTACTGTTTTTTAATGAGGTTCAGGTTCAAGATGCTTACGCTGAAACAGAGTGTGTCTCAAATCATTCGACCACTATGCACAGTTCTCTCCTGCTCGATTCGAGTCTCATGGCAGTCAATGCAATGGGCTGCTTCCGGGAGTTCTGGAGAGAGTTTGCCGGCATGGAGTCTGTCTTCTCCTGGTAGCCCTGTGCTGGCCAAGCCGGCCAAGGTTTGCCAACCTGGTTACCCTTTTTGAACACATTCCTTGGAAGATTCCCCCCAGAAGGGATTTTTGTCTCAGGCAGGGGGCGCTTTGTTCACCAACACCCGAGCTGCAGAGGTTGCGGCTTTGGCTTTTAAGGGGGCACAGCTCTTAGCCACTGGTCTTTCGCCCGAGGTCATAGAGACCTTCTCTAATCCAGAGCTCCCTTCACAAGGAGGTTGTATGCCCAGTTAAACACAGCTAACTGTCCGGTTCAGTTGTTCCAGCGCTGGAATTTCCTCAAGAACAGTTCGCCAAAGGGTTGTCTCCTTTTACCCTAAAGGTTTATGTGTCTGCTATTGAGGCTTATCATGCTCTGCATACAGAGCATTTGCTAGGAAAAAACCTGTTAGTGACATGTTGCCTTTGTGAAGCCTGGCCTTAGTCTTGGAGGCCCTGTCTAAGCATCCCTTCAAACCCCTGCTGAGGTGCCCTTGCGATTTTTAACAGTCTGTTTTTCTACTGGCCATCTTATCTATAAAGACAGTTGGGGATCTTCAAACCCTTTCCGTAAGCCCATCCTGTCTGGAGTTCACTCCAGGCATAGCCAGTGCCTTTCTCTACCCCAGACCAGGGAATGTCCCCATGGTGCCCTCGTCTTTTCCATGTCCAGTCGTGCTCTAGGCATTCTACCCTTCTCCTTTTCAGGCCCCCGACCAGGAGAAGCTTAACTGGGTGATACGTCCACAGAACTGCCGTGTGGAGAAGGTCGGACCAGCTGTGTGTCTAAGCAGGTTGATTGTGGATGCTATCCACTCCTCTTATGAGTCCTCTGGTCTCTCTGCTCCTTTTGGGGTCAGAGCTCACTCAACCCAAAGTGTTGTGGCTTCAAAAGCCTTTTCGTCTGGAGTCTTTCTAAAAGACATTTGCAACGCTGTGGGCTGATCTACCCCTCTTACCTTTGTCAGGTCCTATATCCTTGACATTAGTTCCACTCCTGGCCCCTCTGTCCTTTGACCTAGCTGTGCCAATCCACACTAGGCAGGGTTTGGTCAGTCTGGCGGTATTGTACTCTCGTTCCCAAAGTGTTGTTGACGCAGCTCGTGTTTCTGAAGGGAAACGTCTCTAGTTTACTTATGTAACGCTGCATCTTATTGTCACAATCTCTAAATCCTTGCGAGCGCTTCCTTCACTTTTGAAGCTAAAGTGCTTTTATAGCTTCCTGGATGTGATGTCACCCTGCCGGTGACGTTGCGCTTTTCTGTTGGACTAATTACACGTGGTTTAAAGCATGGTCATGCAGAGGTGATCCCAAAGCATTGTTGACGCAGCGTCTCGTCCCCTCGGAAACCAGGGATACATATGTAAGCTAGAGACATTCCTTTTCCAAGCTTTAGGATGGATTATGTTGATAGCATAGGGGATGTGTCGCTAATGTTTTTTGGTATACCAATAACAATATTGTTAAAAAGAAAAAGGCCTTTTATTAAAATACTACAGCAAATTAAATTATGTTTAAAAATGACACATTATTGCTCAGAAGATTTAGCTCTAGTGTCTAATTGTTTGCTGAAAAATACTACATTTTACATCAATTACAAAGAACAGAGCCTGAGCTGGTAATACTACTGAGCATTAAGTAGAAATACATCCTGGGTGGGGCAATTTGGAGTAGATAATTAGATAATCCACCATGGTTTTGGGAGTTGGGAGGACACCAGATAACCTGGAGGACACATGGACACATGTGAAACTCTGCACTGATTCCATATATATTTTGTAATAAAAAAAGCTCACGACTTCTGGATAGTTCGAAAGAATGGACAAAATATTGTGATTGAGAATCTTTAATGGGTACTTTTTTTGTTAACAGCTAATAAGCAGACAAACATAGGACTAAAAAAGGGGACACTTATTAATTACTTTATTAATTTTTTTTTAAGAAGCGTATACGGAAAACTTACTTTAGGTCCCCTGGTGGTCTAGTGGTTAAGATGCACTTTACAACCTTTTTCCTGGCACTGCCTAAGTGACGGCGCCATCTAGTGGTCTAAGGCTATTTGACCATCAATTATTTAGATGCTTCCTTTTTCCTGAATATGTTTAGCTGAAGAAATCAATATGGAAGGAATTTTAGACAGGAATATTTGTTCATTTCTGACTGTATAAATATTTGCTTCTGGAACATCTTTCCCAGTGTGCTGAACATGCCAGGAGATAAATATGATGGTGGTAAGAGGGAAAAAACATGCTTTGCTGTTCATACATAAGAAATACACTTTATAGACAAAAGTATTTGAAGACCTGACTTTTCTAGCCATATGTGGTTCAAACTGTTACCACAATGTTGGAGGCACACAGTTGTAATGTATGTCTTTGGATGTAGTAGCACTAAATATTCCTTTCACTTATTGTAGGAGACCCAAACGTTTTCGAGCATAATAATGCCCATGTACACAAAGCCAGCTGCATGAAGATGTAGTTTAAATGGGTTTCGAGAGAAAGATATTGAGTGGTCTGCTATAGAGCTCTGACCTCAACCTAATTAAATACCTTATGAATGAATTGGAACACTGACTGCACCCCAGGCCTCTTCATCCTACATATGTACCTGACTTAACTAACAACCATGTGGCTGAATTAGCACAAAAATCTAAATCTAAAACCTAGTATATATATGAAATGTTATTAATTTTTTTGCACAATATCTAAGCTTTATGTAATGATGATTGACATTTGAAGTTGTCATTGAGCCAAATCTGCTTCTGGTCTCGGCAGACGGTTGAAATGAATCATGTAAAAAAAAAAAAAAAAAAAAAAACCCACAATTGGCTCTTCAATCCAACTCATCTTACTCATGAGGTCAGGGTACTTTAATTGTCCTTCATGATTAAGCTTCTATTTTTCAAATGAAATGCTGCTGACAGGCTAACCTTCTACTGTGGATCTTTCCTTATTTACTGCTTCACTAAATGTACTTTGCTCGAGTATACCAAAGAGAAAACTCTAAATATATCAGCTCATTTTTCAAATGAAAAATATTTTCTTCTAAAATGTTTATAGAAATTACAACGAATATGTAGGATACATTTTGTATATCTTGGCAAACAAATATGAAGGTCATATCACACGATTACCTTTAGTTAAAACGAGAGATTAGATATAATTTGTTGTATTATATTACAAGAGAGAGCGAAAGAAAGAAAGACACACACACACACACACACACACACACACACACACACACACACACACACACACACACACACACACACACATACATACATACATACATACATACATACATATTTATATATATTTATATAGTGTGGTTGTTCCCCAATCTGTTGTCACAAATGTAGAAGTACACATCTTTATAAAATGTCTTTATGTTTTGTAGCATTACAATTTACCTCCACTGTAACTAAAAGTCTCAGTCCTGCTTCAATTCTGCCAAACCTACACACAGAACCATGAAGATCAGAATCAGAATCAGGTTTATTGGCCACAAGGAATTTGGTTCCAGCTGTTTGTGACTCTCAAAAGTACAGACATACATAAAACCTATACATGACAAAACAGACAAGACAAAAACAGACTATACAAGACAATATGAGACAGTATAGACAGTGTGGGTAATAAATAGGGATACAGATCAGTAATGTACATAAAGTGTGGGAGTGCATGGTAGTGCAAATGAGAGTATTGTGTGTCAGGTATGATGGAGAGTTTACTATAAAACTTTGTACAGTATATAGCAGCCATAGTGTGTGTAACATATACAGATAATGTGATGACTGACAGTTCTGTGTGGTACTTAGATAGATATGAGCAGAGAATATAATTATGGTCAGTTGTTAGTGAGGGTGATTTATGGTCAAGGGCTAGTTTTTCAAAGATGGTATGGAAGATGGTATGGAAGAATTCAGACATCCTGCAGATAGCCCTGACATCAACCGAAATGTGCTCTCACATCGTTCCTCCTCTCTGATCGTTTGACTATTTGAACACTGTTTGCCCCTAGGTGGCGCTGTTGATCGGAATGCGTATTTAAAGCCACATCTCCGTTATGTTTGCCTTTAGAAACCCAAAACAATAAAGGCCAGCTTCTCCATCATCAGCCTCAATTTTTGTGCACCCTGATCTGGATAATATCCACAGAAACCTATGGACACTGCATTTACAGGTTCCACATTCAGACAGACAGACAGACAGACAGACAGACAGACAGACAGACAGACAGACAGACAGACACACTTGGAATAAAGCACTAAAATCAAGCATGCAGATTTCAGCTGCATACTATTTTAAAAATATACAATTGCTTACATTCAACCACATGTTCTATCATCAGTATATAAGAGAGCATTTACATTAACAGGAGACAGTTTATAAATCTCGATGAAGCTTATTCATGTTTTTATAATGTAAAAAAAAATAACAGGATGTTATTCATGTATATTCCACAATTATAAAATGCTTAAATGTATACACTTTATGAGCAAAAGTATTGGGACACCCGACTTTTCCAGCCATATGGGTTGGAGCCACAAAGTTGGAGGCACACAATTGTAATAAGATGTCTTTGGAAGCAGTAGCATAACATTTTCCCTTCACTTGAACTAGGAGACCCAAACCTGTTCCAGCATGGCAATGCCCCTGTGCACAAAGCCAACTCCATGAAAATATGTTTGACATTGGTTGTAGTGGAGCATTTGAGTGGCCTGCTATAGAGCTCTGGCCTTAACTGTGATGCTGACTGCACCCCAGGCCTTCTCACCTTACAGTACTGGACTTGACTTAATGCCCTCGTGGCACTTAAAAATATAGTGGAAGATCTTTCCAGAAGAGTGGCAGTTTTTATAACAGCAAATGATTACTAAAGTTGGAATGGGATGTTTAAAAACTACATACACATTTTATGGTCAGGTTTCCACAAATCTTTGTCTGTATAGTGTAAGTGTTGTACTTCAAAAGAACATATTGTGTGCTTATTTTAAAATAATCTGTGGTATAAGATCAGTAAAATACAGGGCATACTGTAATAGGAAAACTAAAAATTTTGGAATCGTAGCAGTAGCTGTGCTTCACACGTCCCTAAAGCCGCACACCATTTGTGTTTTATTTTTAACTTAATGTGTTTATTTGCAAAAAATAGCTCTAACTGAATAATTTATGAATTTTAAATGAGGAGTTTTTAAAATGTTTTTCTTTCTTGATAAATCTTTAAGCTTATTCTTTTGTATGTTCCCCTGGCAATTATGGTGAAGTGAAATGTGCAATGCTTTTGTGCTCTCCACCCAACACAGAAATGCAGAAATGAAGTGCTTTGCTCTGGTCAACCGAGTCCACTTTATACCAGCAACAAGCTGAAATGCCAAGACTTTACTCTAAGAAGGCTATTCTGAGATTGTGTCCACAAAAAGCTATTTTAAGATACAAGTTTACTCGTGGTTATTGCTCCAGACAAAACTCTAGTGGTTTCGATCTAAAATAATAGAGGCACAATGGTGACTGAGTGAAGAAAATACAGAGAGAGCGAGCGAGAGAGAGAGAGAGAGAGAGAGAAAGAGAGAGAGCACAGGCAGGAGGAGAGTTGAAGAAACTCGATTTGTAGCTACTCTAAAGTCAGACAGGATCTGTCTGAGGGACACAGTGTTCAGTCTGCTGTTCTGTTTATGGTAACGTCTGTTCAGCAAAGATCAGCCTAACTGCTGCTGTGTGTGAGCTGAAAGTTCTCGCCAAACACGCTTACGCCTCAAGAGACTCAGTGTAAAGAAGAGCTTATTAAGCTCAATTACATGGCCATTCGCCTGCTGCTCCTCTCTGCCCCTCACTTAGCACACATGCAGTTCTGCCTTTGTAGGACCATGCTGCATGCCTCCAGACTCCTCAGGCCAAACGTTTCTCATCATTACACAAGGCATGCTGGTAGGGTTTATTACCCATGATGATTCATTTGAAAAAAAAAAAAAGAATAAAAAATCTGTTTAAAAAGCACAAAGTTAGTGTGAAATGAGAGTCTGTTAACAGACTTGTTTCCCAGAACTGAGATAGTGTGAAGATGCACTGACAACAACACAATAAATGATCAGTTAAGCAACTGACTACTGAGAAAGTAATGTTGTCTAAGACATATTTGGAAAACTCATCACCGTGTCCAGTAACAGGGAGCAGTGTCACAAGTAATAAATATGCCAATCATCTTTTTATAAGAGGTGGAAAATGAAGTTGAAGAGTGAAATCCAACCTTTCTCATTTAACCTTTATTTATTCACATCATATGAATGAAGAAAGATAAAAAAATAGCAGAACTTCAACATCTTAACTATCAAGCTACAGCTTCCCTATACCCCATACTCAATACCCCATTTTCTACCTTTAGTATTTATCGTTTACTGTGAAAATTGTGTAATTGTGCTTTGTGTACCTTTAAAAATATTAAATAATAGTACATAGTGGGTCCTTTAAATAGCTTTACGTATAAAGATATGAAGTTTCACTACCTGTATTTTATAGTATGTCCTCTATTTCTCGTTAAATTCCTGTCCATCTGCTAATGGTGTATATTTTAGTCAAAGAAACAAGGAAGGTAAAACAAACAAATAACTTGAAACGCAACTATTTAAACATGAAATGCAACTAAATCTTGCAGAAATGAAGAACAGCACAATAATTAGAATAAACGTTGTAAACAAATTTATTTAATCATAAAAAATTTACAATATATTGCTTATAAAAAAGACAAAAAAGGCACATGTAGCTGTTTTCCTGACTATTTATAAAGCTACACCTTTATTACAATACTTTGGTGGCAGAATAGAGTCCTATTCCCCCTTTATCCTTTGCCTTTCCTTAACTGTAATATGATTTATTCATTCAATACTATATTTACACTGTGCTTTGTAATTTGGCAAATGAGTACAAATAAAACAAATCTTTGTTAAAAACGATGCCAAACACACAACATTCATTTATGCACATGGATTTAAAAATGCTTACACACACACACACACACACACACACACACACACACACACACACACACACACACACACACACACACACACACACACACACAGTGCTGAATCAAACTGTACATGTCATAGAATCTCTTATGAATACCTGTTTAGGTAATGTTTGAAGTGAGTTGTGAGGAGTGAAGCACCAGGCACATCCTCTTGCCATAAAGCCACCAGTGCTTCTTTACTGTTTACATATGCATAGAAAATCTGATAAAGTGCATTAACTCTTTGGTTATGAGGCACATCTAAAGCTTAAAGCTGTTCAATATCCCTGTGGCCTGTGCCCCAAGGCCTTCGATACGCACCCGCACACACAAGCACACACAGTTTATAGCATACTGAATGTATTCCAGTTTCCATTGTTTGGAGGGAGCTGTCCTGCTTTGATGATCACTCGATGTGACTACAGACATCATTCTCCCAGTCCAGAGTGACATTAAATGGCCTCTCTATATATATATTTCACTCTCTCTCCCACTCTTTCACTTATCATCACTGACGCTCACAGAGCAGTCCTCTGGAATCTTCTCCTCAGAGCTGCTACGGGTGGACAGCTTATCCAGATCATCGTTAATCTCCCTGAAGCGCTCGGCCACACATTGCGCCGTGAGTCGAGCCTCGGGGTCCTGGTCCCAGCATTCATTGATACTGGCGCACACCAAAGCCACACCCTGTAGGACAGTACAGTCGTGTTATTGCATTTGAGTAGAGACAGAAGGCCAACAGTTTACTCAATGTTCAATATTCGCATCAGGCCATTTAAACACAAACAGACTACTGCACCCTAATATTAGACCAAATACAGCTGAATTATTCATTCTGTATCATAAATATAACAAATAACTCAGCTGTGGTTACTGCATATGAATCATTTTGCATTTCTCTTATAACCTTATAACCAAAGCTTTTAGTGAACAGTTACAACGATTCATGTATTACTGAATGATACATTATGTGTTTTATCCATTTGTAGTTATATGCAATTTTGTGAAATGTCTGCAAAACTTAGTTATTTGTTAATTTTTAATGTTAGTATCACTTAAAGCAAACAAAAACAAAACACCAGCAACAACAACAAAAATAAAAACCAATAAATCAGACATCACAAAGCCCAAAGTTCTAAAGACTTTTCCACAGAGGAAAACTAACTATTAAAAACACTAATAGGTTTATTATTAGTATTACATTATGTACCTATAATCCTGTTATGGAGCTGCTACTCTAGGAATGATGTGGTATTAGAACAAGTGCACTCATCTTACAATATTTTTCTAATGCGAATACAAGCAAAAATAATCTTTCGAATTAAAAGTGGGACTATTGCCAGGGCTCCTTTTGACCATTCAGGTTTAAGAACACAACAGTGCTGTGTTATAAAGCGCAATACAAATTTTACTGCCATCACTGACACGAAAAGTTAGTCAATATAAATGCCATTCTAACACATAAACTCAGGAGGAGACGGAAAACTAATTTGTTGTAAACCCTGTCAGCCAGATGGGTCTCCCTCCCACTGAGATATTGACATGAACGTCAAGATGGATGTCTCTATGAATATTGTGCTTCACTGCACATGCTCCTTCTTTTTAAGAGGGAATCGGGAGAGCTGAATTGAATGCATACTGGATGGGCATGCATTACCATATGCCTTGATAGTGTACGCTATATGGTCAAAGGTTTGTGGACATATAGGGGCCTTTTCTCACACTGTTCCCACAAAGTTGGGAGCACACAATAGTCTTTGTATGTTGTAGCCTAAAAATATCCCTGATAATGTGACTAAACTTAGCAAAATTTATCAAGACATGGTTTGCCAAGGCTGTTGCAGGAGAACAATGGAACACTGACTGTACTTCTGACCTCCTCAGTCAGCATCAGTGCTGTGGAAAGCTTTCTCAGAAGAGTGTTAATTATATTAGTAAGAACTAAATCTGAAACAAGATATTCAGTAAGCACATATGGATGTGATGGTCAGGTGTCCTATTAGCAAGAGAATCCTAAAAATCTAGAATTGCCACAACTTTTTGTGGATGCGAATTTTTTTATAGAATTTCAAATCTGAATAGTATTATATAGTATAATTATTATATCTTCTATAAAGCATGTGCTGTTGTTTCATACAGCTTTTATGCAATTACCAAATGACACAGTTGTTATGTAAAGATTAGCTACTATTAACACTATAAACTATAAACTTTAATACTATTATAGAAAATAGCTGATTTATACTAGTCCTTGGATTTGGTTGGATTAATGAGTGTAAGTCTAACAAGACTATACAAATAAAAGTATGACTTCTTATGTTGCAGCAATTCCTACTAATTACTGGTTGTGATCTGCCTCTTTCTGTCTTTATTTAAAATTTTAAATTTTTTTATAGAAAAATCTACTTTTGTTTCTCTCCAGTAGCCATCAATAAATATCACTTTAGCTGTAACAAGTGCTTGTTGTCTTACTGGGTGCTTCGTCCAGCTGCTAGGGATCTCAGGTCGGCCCCTATCCCGAAGCACGTTGTCTTTCATGCTCTCCACACAGGGGTGCTCTCGCACTTTAGAGCCAAATGGAGGTTCATAATCTTTTACCTCTGAAACACACACACACACACACACACACACACACACACACACACACACACACACACACACACACACACACACACACACAAAGGAACACAATTAATCACTCAGAGTATAACTTTCTACAGGAAAAAGAGCATTTTCAGAGATTGTAAGTGTTCTCTGGGGCTCTAAAAGTCGACGTGAGAAACGCTGAGGTTTGGGGAAACAGTATTGTCGGAAAACTCACCTTTGGAAATATTTGTCTGGCACAACCTCTTTACACTGGGCGAGCAAACAAATGCAAAACAACGTTGGAGTGATCAGCTTACCCAGCAGAGTGCCAACAATAATGAGAAGTTATGATGCTGTGTTGTTTGTTTTCCTTATGAGAACAAATTGGAGGAAATATGGGATAATGACTGGACTGTGCCAGAGAGAACATGAACAACAGTATTCCAGTAATTTTCCAAACCATGTGAAAAGGAGCTCATAGCAGCTGGGCCATAACTCATAACAGCTTTGGCTTTATAACTCTCACCCATCTAAACACACACACTCAAGACAGGAAAAATATATGACAAAAAAAAAAGGGCTATAATAGAACAGTGGGAAGGTTTGCCAATACAATGCTAACCAAAATCCATTCCCACAAAAATAAGTAGATGAATAAGTTTACTTTGCTATTTTTTTCTTTTAAAGCGTGAATGTGTTATGTGGTTCCTCCCCACTAAACAGGCCCACAGGAAGAGGCTAGACCAGCATGAAGTCTGGGACAGGAAGTACAGGGATGTGATTGGGCCCCCGCAGTGTAGCTGACTCCACAAGCGCACACATCCTGTTTTTGACAAGTGGACTTCCCCTGTTTAAATTCTAAAACAAAGCATTCGTACCGCATTAACTACTATTCCTGCTGTCCGCGTTAGGCTCTTGGCTACGAACTCGAGAAGGTGAAATGGCAGACATCATACAAGCCACACATTAACCTGCCTTGTGTTCACTGTGTTGGAGGGATTAACCAGTCTTACACCTAAAAGGCATCAGAGCAGCGCACAAAGAGAGGAAATTGAACCTCAGTTCTTGCTCTGCTGTATGTCTGTTCTGAGGGTTGTGGCCTGTACGACGCAAGTGTGCTCACTATGTGAGGAATGCAGCGGTTTTGGTAACAGATGTCCCGTGCACCAAGACATCTCTCTCTCCAGGCCGGGCTGAATGCCTCTAACTCAGCTTTCCAGGAAAACACTTTTCAACAACCTTTTCCTTTTCAGATCTGTCTGTCTCATACTGTAACTCAACAGTCCTACCTGTTTAGGCATCTAAATTTTAAATAATATTTAAATCATTCGAAGAGACAGATCAGATAGACCAAAGTACAATTCTTTACCTAAATAACAGAGTATTAAACAACAGCAACAATGCTGTATGATTACCATGCACTGTCTAAGCCTTAAAGAATTTTGGGTGAAAGCTGTGAATATGTATGCATGTCACAGAGAACAACAAGCCTGTAGTGAATATGACACCTGTAGTGACAACTGGTCTTGCCATATGGAGTTCTGTCACTTGCCACACAGCTGCTACGCTGCTATGCCCTGAACTGCTCTATCGCAGTGGGTAGGAGTGGAAGTGATATTTAGGCTGGCTGCCTCTCAGCTCGCCACTCTACTCTACGCTGTCCCAGCCAGGGCCGCACCCCAAGCTAATTTAGGACACGCTAACAACAACAACACAGTGTGCCAGAGCACAACAAGGCAGTTTTATGACTTCTTCAGGATAACTTCAACTGTATTGGATTCCGGTGGTTCAAGACTGAAAAACAGACAGGATATTATCCTAACAATTCCTGCTACATCGGTGCAGCGAGCTTGGCAGGAATGTGACATTCAGTTTCTCTAGTCTGTTGGGAAATGTCTCAAGTTCTGCAGATAAGCCTGTAGGAGCCTTTCAATCACTGAGGGGGCATGCTGGGGCATGTGGGTAACACAAATCCCATGCTTTGATGGTATGCTTGACACCACACATACACATACAGAACAGTGTGCACAAGGCTCATTAAAATAGATATCACCAACTGCCGATACACACAGAATCAGTATAGCTATAAATTGCATCACACACATCACTTTTCAGACATAATTTATGCATTGGCCGCTTGTTTATAAAAGCTCACTAATCCCAGTGCTACTTATAGTAAAACGTGGGCATACAGATATAGTCTAGAAATGAAAATCTCGATAAGGTTTAAGGCATTAAATGTGACTCTATCATACATTTATCTTGCTAATCTACTTGTGAACCTAATTTGGTGCATAAAGAATACATACTATGCATTCCATCTGAGAACAGTGGGTTATATATAAAACAGAATGTTTTTTAATAAAATTCTTAGATCACATTACAATGCACATAGACACTGACCCCTTCAGAAACCTCCCAGCATTTCTTTCCACCTGCTCAACAAAGGTCTGACATTCTACACATTCCTAACACTCCAGCAGGTCAGTTAACAGTATTGCTTCTATGTTCTACTTTAGAGTTATACTGAGAGGCTTCCAAATAACAGGAAGCAGCAAATCGGTCAAAACCGCGCACGGGCCACTTTGGGATTTCTATGCACTGCTCTGGGACAATAGCCTGGCCGCACTCGCAAAACAAAATGCCACAGACTAATGGGAGAAATAGCTGGCTTATTTTTATCCAATCCCTCCTTAGGGGGCAACCACTGTCTCCATAGAAATAGAACTCTGTTACTTTAAGGGGTTAGAAATACTGACACAAGACAGGTCTCTTTTTTCTTCACAAAGTACCACGAATAGAACAGACACAAAGAAGTTCTATGTGTTTGCAAGTGTCTTGCTACTCTGTTATTTGGCTGGTTGGGGGTGCGGTGCTATGAATGATCTCACCTCCAATGGCGTTACACCTGGAAGTGATCTCCCACAGCACCAAAGCCATGGAGTAGACATCAGTCTGTTTAAAGGACTCGATGTTCTCCAGATTTATTCTGGACTCCAGCACTTCTGGCGCCATGTACCTTGCTGTTCCAACCTGCAAATGAGGAGACAATACAGAGTCACGGCTCATTACATTGCTTTTTCTCCCTAGTCTAAACTCTGCATTAGTCTTGATCTTCATCTTGGACTTCAAGAGTTATCACAAGGAGACTCTGCATTATCTGATCACCAAACAAGTACTCTTTGAATTTAGAACAAAGATATTAACCACCAAAACGAGTTTGTAATGTATAATGTATAATCAATACATCACATAATACAGATATTCAAACTACAGATTTAAAAAAAGAAAAAGAAAATAAATATAAAATTTATTTTTTGCTAAAAAAAATTAATTCAAAATTAAAATGAGCAGTTATATGATTACAAAATCTTCACAGGAAGTGACTTGTTTACTCATTCACCCAACACCTTGGTACGTTGCATTTTCAGCCTGTGAATCATAAATCAAGGCAAACAAAAAGAACAAAGGTCACACACAAATCGAAGTGTGAAGATGCCTGGGGGGGTTTCCCTCTGCATGTTCAAACATATCCCTACTCTAACTCCTACAAAAGTTTGAGATTCTGCATTTGCTATGTACCACGCTAGTGCACCATCAGAGGTAGCAATGTATAAAAGAGGAAATAAAAACAGATTTATATCTACATATATCTTCTAGTAACTTAAGGGTTCATTCCAGTAGCATCTTGTAAATGTCCTGAAACTAAATTGTAGTTTATTTACCCATCAACCTGTAAGTAGTAAGTAATAATGTTAGTAGTAGTTGATCTCTTTTGGTAGTCATGTGTTCACTGAATATTACAAGACCTATCATAACAAAGTTAATGAATGGGAAATTAGCAGTTTAAAGCTAATTGAAAATTAATTTGCCTGAACTTGTAATTTTCTGTAATCTGTAAGAAATTTTATATCAAATATTTTTTATACTTAAAGGTTTTGAGAAAGGTGTATTACATTCCGCTATTTGGTTTTTCACGAGTTTTCAAAATCTGACTCTTTTTTATGTAAATGTCTTTTTCCTGGTCCCTGAGTCAAACACAGAATTAATTACCTGTCCACTGTTGGCCAAGTCATCCACAGACAAGGAATTATCCAGTCGTAACGCCAGGCCGAAGTCACACAGGCAACATGTTAGGTCATTCTTTACTAGGATATTGGAGCTCTTGATGTCTCGGTGGACGATGGGCACTTTGGGCCTTCCGCAGGGTGTGCGCTCACTATGTAGATGAGCAATTCCCCATGCCAGTGATCCGCCAAGCCTCCGCAGGTCCTCCCAGCTTATCAGGTGGCGAGTGAGGTAGTCTTGAAGATTCCCACGAGGATGGTAGGCTGTGATTAACCAGAACTGCCTCTCGACCTTCCTTTCTTCAGCGGTGAGGAAGTGCAGCACATTCTCATTCTTCAGGTCAATGTCAGAGAAGACGTCTTTCTCGTTCTTCCAGGAAGCATACTCTTCACACGGGAAGATCTTCACAGCAACTGTTTCGAACTGCTGAGATGAGCTCTGCCTAAGCTTGGCCCGGTAGACCTCTGCAAAACGACCCTTGCCCACCTGCATGTCCAGCTCAATGGGTAGTGGTTCTGTGTTATGGTTGAGACTATTGGCGTGTGTGGAGCTGCTGTCTGACCGATCGTCATCGATCATGATAGCACAGGCATCGCTGCAGTCTAGTGGACCTTTGCGTTTTGAAGGCTTTTTGGTCTCCCATTCGCTAAGCTTGCGACGCCTGTAGATGCGGTACCAGTAGAAAGAAGCCACAACTAACACAGCCAGAACCAGCAGAGGCAGCAGGCTGACCAAGATTACTAAAACCATCTCATGGTCTGTGGTGCCTGGATAGGGAAAATATGGAGACAACTTAAGATTAGTCAACTTTGGCAGATAACATTTGAAACCCATATTTAAACACATCTACAATTTTAGTCTACACCTATTGCATGGTCTTAAATAAACTAAAGGCTTGTAATTGCTGCTACTTAGATGCCCCTCGGGATGAAGGATGTTCACAAAGATGCTAAATTTCACATTTGGTTTGCGTTTCTGAGAGATGCATGACGAAAAGGGCTATACAATGAGACTCTGTCTACAACCTTCAAGGAAATTTTCACTGCCACTCAGCCTTCCTGCCAACGTGAAGTTTGGCAAATTCTCTCGAAACATTACAGGTTGAGTCTAGAGACTGGCACAGACTAGGGGCAGCTATAAGGGGCATAGAGTGGGGTAAAAAAAGCTCAGCCTGTCTACATTTTTCCATCATACACACATTACACACCACCATCACCAAAGTACAGACATAAAACCTTCAAAAATAGATACCCAAATCTGGAACATTTTACGTGACAATAAAAGAAAGAGCAGCCTGGAAAGAATTCCAAAACAAAGAAAAGTTAAAATAGATTTATGTATTATACTTGTATTCTTTCTGGAAAGAGTTGTGCATTTTTTGCACACAGGGGCAAAAACATACCCCCCAGAAAACAGAAAATAACTCCCTGCTGTGGTAAGCACTGAGATTATTTACCATTCTCCGACCATTTAATTAAACACATCTCTGTGTTTGTGTATGAGCGTGCATGCGTGTGTGTGTGTGTGTGTGTGTGTGTGTGTACTAAGCTATTTAGAACAGTCAGTTCAAGCTTACGTTCTCTAAAGCCCCTGACTCACAGGTTAGTCAAATAGACCCTAATTGCTTCAACATTTCAGTGAATCACACAACATAGCAACACAGTCAGGATACAATGTGACACCATTAAAACTCTTATTAAAATCTAAACAATATGGCATGATTGGATGTGAAAGCTTAACGAAGGTTTTGGAAAATTTTCACTTCCCCACCCTTTAGACAAATATCTAGCTTCCAAGTGAGTGCACTTAATCCTGCAAATTCCACACGGATTAATGGCCTCTGGTGAAACATTTTCATATCAAAATATCACTGTTTTATTTGCCAGATGTGCAATTTAATAAAATCTACACTGTCCTGTTTGGATAGAAAATGTGCTGGTTCTGCTAGGTAAGGATTAGTAATATGCATAGTAAAGTGTTAGGGTCACTGTTATTTGTTTGTTATGGTTACAACTCCATTTCACAGTATGACTAGTGCCATAAAAGCATTTATCACTCTTTTTGCCAGCACTCTTTCTCTCTCTCTCTCTCTTTCTCTCTCTCTCTATCTCTCTCTCTCCTGGGCCGACAGTGAGTCATACCTGTCTTTAGAGCATCTGCTCTGGATTCCATAGTGTGGGGGAAAGAAAGAAAAATCGTCCCAGACTAGACCTGTCAGACAGACAGCTTTTCTTCTCCTTTTTATATTCTCTCAAAAAATAACCAGTGATAAAAGATCAACTGAGGGTGAGCAACACCTGTACCCTACATCAAAATCAGTCTTGGAAATTAGTAAATCATAAAAATGACACACACTGAGTTCCTTCTCTTTTCTCTGAAAAGTCTACACCTCCAGAAGTCCCTGTTGTGAAAGCAGTAGAGAGACATATTCCAGGTGCTCATGAAGGGATGCCCTTTTACAAGAGTCTCATGTGTGTCTCGAAATAATTTCACTACTAAAACTAAAACGATATGCACAGACCAACAATGTAAAAATGACTGCCGTCAAATGTATTTCCCATCAGCAGCCTGTCAGTGTTGCCACATACACTAACAAGCTGCAAAAACTTTGTGTGAAACTTGTCATGTGAGAAGCTCTGACTATAAAAGGGAGATGCTTCCAACAGCCATAAATCAGGACAGCTGCTGCCGTCTACAGTACATTTGTCACTCTATGTACTGAGCCAATCACGTTTACAACTTCAACAACAGGAAAAAAAAAGTGTGCAAATGTGCTGCATGACCAACATACGCTCTCTGAAAAGCTTTAGAAGCTGCTTATTAGAAATGTCTGCACTTTTGGTGGAAAGCTAATCCAGTAGCAGCTATTACTATTAAAGGTAAAAACAGAAGTAGAGATGTGTGGTTTGCTTAGTGATAACCAGCTGTATTCAATTCAGAGCCAGATATGGTTTATTTTGTCAACAAAAAAAAATTTAATTATTGAAAAAGTTACAGCCGGTAGTTTTTTGCAGTTTGAATGAGTGCATAAGAGTCTTCAATTGTCCTCTAAGTCCTCTAAACTGTCTTCTTGTGAATGACATTTGGCACTCAGCTACTGACAGCTTCAAAAGTTTTGATGACGCACAAACACAGACCTCGTCTCAGTTTCGGTTTGTCATGATGTTTTATGTTCAGCGAAAATTATGAGAAAAAATAACTTTGGCTCTTTTCCTACAAGTAAACATGAACTTCCTGCAGCACGTGGTCACGAAGAGTAGGACTCCTTCTCAGAATCTGCCTTTTCACATTTCATGCATAGCACACCCCAGAAGTACAGTGTAAAGTCTCTGAGTAAAGTAGAACACATTCTAAACTTTATATCAGGGCTGTCTTTACTTATCTTTACAAATCTTATGTTTGTGTACCATAAAGAAATTACTCCGACACATGGCGCACACAACACTTCGGATCTGCTAACACGAAAGTGTATTAAGTCAGAGCATGCCCAGTACATTCAGCTGTTTTGCTATGTGGTTGTGTTGTCTCTGTTTTGAGTTAAAGAGACAGGAAACCACACGTCTGGGATCCTCTGCTGCCTGCCTCGCCACATAACCGGAGCCAACAATACAGTCTGTCTTGCACAGGCTAAACACTGCTAACTATCGTGCAGTTGCTAAAAACTGTTACAACTGTCTACAGGTGTCCTATATGTAACCTGAGCTAAATTGTAATTATATAATTATTACTGTAGATATTCATGTATGTTTATATACCTGCCTACAGTCTACCTAAACTGTAATTACCAGCCTACCACAATTTAACCTACATTCTAGATTTAATAAAAATCCAAATTGGAAACACTTCTAACATGAAATATTCCAATTTTCTGCCTGATAAGCAGTGGCTTGGCCTTTATTTGCATTTGGCATGTGATAGACTGTGTTTATTTTTTGATGACAGAACAATATTTGCCTGTTACATATTCAGTGCAAAATTGTTATTGAATTCAAATTTAGGGTGACTTCAAAAGTGGTAGATTTAAACTTAGGAGCTTTTTTTTTTTTTTTTTTTTTAATAAAACTTACTTTTAATAAAAGACTAAGGAAAATTGTTAAACTCCATGAGAAATAAACATATAAAATATTCTATACTATATAATAAAATACTATAGATATCTATATAATCATTATACTCTACATGATCTTTAAAACAATAAATCTTAAGAAAATAATAAAGGTATCTTTTGCCCAAACTGTTCCAAAGTAGTTTAAACAACATAGTCCTCTTCTTCTTCTTTAGGGGTCGCCACAGCGGATCATCCGTCTCCAAAAGACCCCCCCCCCCCTCCGTCCGCATACACCCCCCCCCCCGCCCCCCACCGTCCTGTACCTCTGCCTCTTTCACCCTAACCACCTGCATGTCTTCCCTTACCACATCCATAAACCGCCACTTTGGCCTTCCTCTTTTCCTCCTTCCTGGTGGCTCCATCCGATTACTATTCCACAGTAATAATGGAATAAATAAATCTAGTGGTGGTTTCCACGAGCAATCAGACCCTTATAAATCCAAATTTACTGAGTAACTGCTTTATCTCGGTTTGGGGAAAATGCGAATTTTAAGTCTATACTTACTATACTTTAACACTGGGCATGAGGAGGGAAGAAACCCTGGAAGATATGCCATTCCAGCACAGCACAGTGCAGAGCACACACACACACACACACACACACACACACACACACACACACACACACACACACACACACACACACACACACACACAAATTCTTAAACTAATTCACACCATGGGGTAGTTTATCTTCCCCAGTCCACCTACTGGCATATTTTCAGGAGGCTGTTGGAAACCCGGGAATATGTACATGAACGTAAAGACAACATAAAGAAGCAGCACACAGAAAGATCTTATCTACTAAAGGCACAAAACCTGGAAAATAAAAAATTCTACACAACAAAGTTGGTCCCAACAACTGGCAATAGGCTTCTACTGTATTATACAGTATGCGAGATTCACAAAACAAATCCGTTTGTTGTTTTCACAGTACTGAGAAATGTTTAAAAAGTTTTCATCTGTGGTAATACACATACACATACATTACAGAAGTTGTATGCAGCAATTATGTTGGAGTTTCCCCATCAAATATGTTGCAGGTTAGCACTAATTATGCAGTGTATACGGCTACTCTCAGGTAAAAAGCAAAACATATTTAAGTAGGAATGTCTGCGTGACTTTAGCATCAGCACTGTCAGTTGCAGAAGCAAAAGTACAGTACAGAAAAAAAGTGCAAATACAGTCAAGCACATTTGCACTCCTACGGCTCTGTCATTCAGAAACACACCTTCTTAAAACACACTGCTACAAGCCATGCTGCAGCAGAGCTTTAACCCTGCGAAGTTTGACTTTAAAATCTCTCTAACCCAACTACCCACACACAATCCTACAAGCACATGCATACTGTACCCCACCACTTTCTGTCCTCATGCTTGAAAGCGCATTCAGACAAGATAATTAGCTGGGCATTTCTAAACATTCAATGGCCCTAAGTGACAAATAGGACCTATAGGGAGCCCCTAGCCACATCACTCACATTATTATTTTATTTGCAGGAATGCGAAGGATTAACAATTTATTAAACTATATAAAGGGAAAACAGTTTAATAAACAATAAAATAAAAAAGACTGAACACCAACTGAACTTGAACATGCACATTTGTATTCAAGGAGAAGGAAAAAAAGAAAAACAATTATTACAAAACAATCTGCACTAAAATACTTGCTATTTAGCTAACTTAATTTGGACAAAGGGGGAAATCTAGTCATGTAAAATCGAGTTGAGCTTAAAAATGTACCTGCATCCCTTTCAGTTGGGTTTAATGCTGACGAGTCCCAGAAACATTTCCTTTTAGCACCTGAAAAATGACCATTAGATTATTAGGCTGCTTAGCATGGAAAGGTGTGAAGTTGAAATAATTTCGTCTTTCCTTGCAATCGTCTGGATTACTACAGGCCTGTATTGGACTAGAAATCTTTGATGTCTCAATCACCTGAATGGTGATAATGAGTCAACAGACTGTTGTCATAGGTAGTATTAACATGCTAGAAACGTATCCAATAGCTAGAAACGAGATGCTATTCACTAGCATTTTATCATTATAGTTACTTTGTTCGAGAAAATGGCAAAATGTTTTAATAAGCATTAAGTTGTTACTGCCATGTACTTACTGTGGGTCTGTTTCTTAGTTTAAGCATTTTTCCGGTATGCATTTTTCCAGCCCAGAGAGATATGAATGAGATTCTATGAGATTTTCTCAAAGGATAAAAGAATGAAGCTGAAACTCACTGTGAGGAAAAAATAGGTTCTCGTTGCACTCCTCCTCACCACAAGAACAGATGTAGAGCAGACCATTGACTGTCTTTTGCTCCTTCATCTCACATATGGTGCTGTTGTAGTCCTTCAGAAACATGCCATACAGAGGTTGTGTTGGAGCATGACACACTGTCTCGATTGTGTTGTTCTCATCGTTCTTCCTCCTGAAACACCGGACCGGACATTCAACATTTACAGGGATTATTAAATGAAGAGTGTGCATGCATAATATACCTGATAAGGAAATGTTTAAACAGCACTAATGTTAAAAGATGTGAAATGAAGGTTTTGTCTTTCTTGAAAAAAAAGAAAAAGAAAGCAATGACATACCAGATTGCCACACAGACTTCATCGGTTTGTTCACAAATTGAGGTAATGCTGCAGTTGATTTGGCATGTACCAGTGCCAGTACAGGTGGATGGTTGCACATCACAGAATTTACACAGGCTGTTTATCTTAACTCTACCAGGGACCTCCCCTTCTAAAACACAACAGACAAGCACACAAGTTCCACAATTAAAAACTTTTGAATTGAATTTGATTACCGAAGCAATAACAATAATACAGACACTTGATATTAATGTTTTTCTTTTTAATACATGAGCAATAAGCATAATCCAACAATAATAATAATAAGATGAAGGAAACATTCTGAAAAAGTACTAAGTGAATGACTTAGTAGTTGTAGTAAGTAATAACATGAACAGAAATCATCGGCAGAAATTTAATTAAATGTTATACTTCCCTTTATCTTAGAAACCTGTTGTGGATTATTTACTTGTAACAGCATAATCTGTTATTTATTTATTTTTTATTTTATTTATTTATTTATTTTATTTTACAAATTTTTTCCTCTGTTCCAGTTCTCACCATATTTGAGCCAGGTAATTACAACCCTACAGCCCTTTATTATCTACCTAAAGTTTGTTTTGGTCCGGAACAGTATGAGATTTTGACCTGGTGGTCTCTGAGCATTGGATTAGTGAAGTCTATATTATTACATTGCATCTATAATACCTCTTTCCTGTCTTTAAAAGGGGCATACCAGTAGATTGGAGGATGGGGAGTGTGTAAAGGTGCATTATGGTGTGTCAGCATGATCGGTATGATCTTGCATGATGATCTCCTGGGCCATCACCTCCTTTTGACATGTATAGACCTGTACTCCATGCTGATAGTTTCCTCAGACACTAACCCAAAAATGCTTAGGACAATTTTCCTTGGCGCTAACGTTATTATGCTGGATTACTTAAAAATAAGTGTTGCCACAAATACACCACTTATACTGATTTGGAATCAGGTGTGGAGAAAAATGTGTTTTATTGTGTGCTAAAACTGTGTGTGAATGGTTTCTTTGTCATAAATAAATGTGATGCATAGTCAGACTTAGCCAAGACAACACCAGTAGATGAAAACCTCATGGCTGTTTGTTTGAGTGTGTGTGTGCATGTGTGGACTCAAATTTGTGTGTGGGGGCATATGCAGGCATTAAACAGTGTAATGTAGCCCTCTTGACCAGCTGTTGGCTTGTGAAAATAAGCATGCCTCCCATGATAAAAGCCTTCCTCTCCCCAGATAAAAAGTTTCCTCGCTCCTGATTGGCTGAAAAAGGCAAGCGCTTGGGCCTAAACAGCATAGGAAATCAGGTCTTATGTATGTAATAGGATATATAAGCACTGCAACCAGTGAACAGCTGGTAAAACCCACGAACATCCAAATACAACAAATTGCACTGATGCAATATCAACCACATTAAGCTATTAAAGAAGCCACTGAACTATAACTTTGACCCTTTATTGATATAAACTGCCATTTAACACATATGCTAAGAGCCAGCACAATCGAGTAGTGAGTGGTGTTTAAAGGAATATTTCAGGGTTTATCACCTGAATCTGTGTCACAGCCATGGTTATGACAAACTTCCAGGAATTTTTATACTCACAAAATAATGGAAACACATTTATAATGGGGGTCTAAAGGCAGTTGTTGAAATATTTCAAATATGCAACTAAATAAGGTGACCTTATCCCTACAACCATTATGATCTACCAGAAGAGGCAAATTGAGAGTATTAACTATCAAATATAATACGTTTTATAAAAAATATGGGTACCGCACAAAAATGATATTGGTTGCCCCAACAACTGTCATCTATTATAAGTAAGATTTGAGTAAACAGGCTGTTCATGATTTTCTCAATGCTGGGAAATGTTTTGAAATACTTATCTGTCATGATCACACACACACCACAGATGTGGTAGATAGAGATTATATTCAAAACACAGGCGTATTCCTTGATAAATTGAAAAAACACTTCAATACAACATTGCAACAGTCATGGAGTGTCTAAACTATTCTCAGACAAAACACAAAATATAAGCCAGAGCTATTCCACACTCAAAACTTCAGAGTCCTTCCAGATGCACTTTTTGTGAGCCAGACAGTGGAACACAAAATGTTCTTAACTGGTATTGTCTGTAAATCCTATTGTAATATCTAAACACTCATATCATTAAGCAAATATTTTTTTTTAAATAAGGCTCCTAAACTAAAGTGTACTCCCTGTGTGACCTTTCCTGTCTTAGATTTTCTCCACCCCTCACCAGTAAAGGATGAACCAGGTGACCTGGATGAGGAAGGAAGAACAGACAAGGTGGAAATGTGTCTTCCTTTGCACAGCTAAAATAACAAACTTTGCATTAAAAAAACTTACTTCCACTGTGGAGAGTTATCAGTGGATTGCAATAAAAACATTTCTCTACATGCGTCATGGGTGGAGTGCATCTGGTTTGCATTTGATATTACAGTGCCAAAACATGCAGCGAAGACAACAGGCTGACTCTGCTGATCAGCTGGGCAAATGTTCCGGGTTAGTAAAGCAGGCCAACAGTGGATTGTGTCCATGATGAGGAAAGGAAGACTAATATGGTCAAATCAGATCTAGCCACTTAAAGGTTATGTGACCCCTCTTCTCCTCCCTAAATAGCTGTTTCTTAGCTCTTCACTCAGAGGCCCAGAGAGGCAAGAGTAAACATGGGCTCAGACTAACACCCCTTCCTGCTTCACTGCATGGGCGTTACAGTTTTCTGAAGGCCTACAAAAGGTCTCTTTCAGATGACAAGCATTGCTCTGCTGCCTGCACTGAAGAGCCTTTCACTGGAGAGTCCATCCTTTTAGTTGCCTTAAAGGAGATACTGAAGACCTCAAGTCTCCTTTATGTGTTCGTAATGCGCAATGGTTCAGGTACAGTGTAGGTCTTCAAACAGGAATTTGTTTGTGGCGTAGCCAAAAAACAAAGAAAGGGTTGGTTTCTATATTTTGTGTCCAGGTCTGAAGCTCGACATTAAGCTGGTGGCGTTTTTAGTTTTCAATCAGCTCAAGGCAACAGAAACACTGGCACAGTTTATTTTAGAGTAACATGTGATTATCCACATCATGGTAGTGGAGTCAAAGTTGCATTCAGACAGACAGGCAGCCGAGCACCCAGACAGGCAGGCAGACAGACAAGTAGACAGACAGACACGTGATAACAACCAACATTTACAGCAATCACATGCACACACAGAATCAGATAAAAAAATACTTTTAGGGGCCTTAGTAAACATGGAGGAGGGTCCAAAATAAGGATATAAACGCCCTTGTGTTGTACTCTAACGAACGATGGTGTGTAAACAACAAGTACAGAAAGTAGACAGGGAACAGATAGGTAAAGGATATGTCACTAAGAATGTCCACATACTATAATTAATAACTAAGACAAATAAAGATATAGTAATTCAACAAAACGGATCTCTTTCACTATAGGCTATAGAGGAACCATTAGCTTTGTCTCTCACAGACAGCGTGCACTTCTAGAAGAGAGCTGAGGCAGGGAGGGACTCATTAGATGTAATTAGTACCTAACTCACCTATAATCATAGGATAAAAAGTTCAACTGAATGCCAAGGCTGAGGAGAATAAACAACCGGCATACACTATTCGATAAAAGATAGGAGGTTTGGCTGCAATTGAAATCGTTCCTCCCCAAGATCACACTGCTGTGAAAGTGTCACTTGAACTCACAGAATAGCAAAGAAAAGATCTGCAGTCATTATTAGTCATGAGAGATTCATAACCTGCTGGTTGCAGGAGTTTTGGCAAACTTGTTATGACTTGACCTTACAGATGTATATATGCAATATGAGTGAAACAGTTTTACTTTAGGTGTTTTTTTTGTTTTGTTTTGTGTAATGCATCGTTGAATGCATGCTCTTTATCTTTCTTTTTAATATTTTGTGGTGTAATAATTATTCGGTTTAATTGTGCTTGCACTGTGCAATGCAGTTTCTACATTTTTAAAGCCCAAGGGTAATACATCAGAAACTAGATTGAAAACAATGGCAAATGATTAAGCTTATTTAAAAATAATATAGTATAATATTCTATGATGAGCTAAACTGTGGGGCTGTTCCTCGGATCAAACTTAGGAGGTTGATCATTTTAGAACAGAAATAAATGTAGCAAATTAGTATGTATATTTGCATATATATATGCTTTGTATCATTAGCATGGACAGTGTGTTTGGAAAACATTAAAAAACCTATAAGGCCACACTAAACGGGGCTGATCGGAATGTGTTGTGACGTGAAGACACGCGATTGTGAAAAAGTCCAGTGCACTTCAGATGTGAAAACACATCTCACATCAGCCACTCCACAAAACTTTTCACAAACTCTATACCGCTCTCTCAAAGCTGAACTATGAGCGGTAGAGAATTAATAATAAACCTCAGACGTCAGAGGACAGGTATCCGCTCTGCAGCAATGACGTCATTCGAACCCGGCACCTGTAGAAATGTTCTTGCGTAACTTTTTCTACACTCACAGGGAAATAGTACACTGAGAGCCAAGCCGATAAGACCTGTTGAAAACAGCTGCTGTCAGTGGTGTTGAGCGGTGCTCCTCTGTGTTGGTAGTGGTGTCCCAAATCTACTAGAAGTTCATAAGCACAGACTTACCGACTGCGTTCCTCTCGAGCGCGAGCGTAGACATGAAGACCGCGAGCCAACATAGTACGGAAAAGCCAGCGTACTCCATTAATACACTTCTGTCTGTCCGTGTCTCACATTCATGAAGTCCAAAGTGTCCCCGAGCTGGAAAGAAGCGGCTGCTGGCTGTAGCTCCAGCTCCCTGACTCCGGAGATGAACGAGCAATATCTTTCTCCTTTCTCCAGCGTGTGTGTGTGTGTGTGTGTGTGTGTCTCTCTGTACGCGTCTCTGTGTGTGCGTGCGTGCGTGCGTGCGTGTGTGTGTGTGTGTGTGTGTGTGTGTGTGAAGTGTGAGTGAACGCTGAAGCGCGTTGACTCACTGGATTCTGCTCGCTTTGCTCTGAAACAGGAAATCTTTCAGTAAGGGCAGGACTTTTCCTCCTCCAGCTCCCTCCCGCTACAGAACGCACTTTTTTTTCTGTCCCGGTCTGTAATTATACGCCTAAAAGTCTAATTTAGGGTAGACCACTTAAAATGACACGTTGACAATATCACACACGCGCGCGCGCGTTTTTATTATTATCATTGTTATTATTTTTTATACCCGAAGAGAAGATTAGGAGATAAAGTCGGTTGCACTCGAACCCGTGCTCTGACATTTACATTTATGATTATAGGCTGCTATTTATGAAGTCACTACAGTTCAGTTCTTTCATGTTAGTTTTGCTCCTGTGCAAAAAACAAGCATGCAAACAAACAACATAAATGATCTAAGTTGACACAGGCAGGATAGGGAATAATACATAGTCATAGCAAGGAATAACTTGTATATTCCTATTATACACAAAGGTAATATTAACACCTTGGTTAAAATGTTTGATGTAAAATGAACAGAGGTGACAAAAGTACACACATCCTTCACTTCAGTAGAAGAACAGGTATTTATGTTTTAAAATACTCAGGTAAAAGTTGAAGTACTGACTTTAATTTTAGACTCAAGTTAAAGTAAAGAAGTTTGGGTTTTGACATGTACTTAAGTAAAAAGTAGCCATTAATACCATTATTACTACATGTTTTGGACCGTGGACCGTCACTTCATATTAAAATTAGGGCTGTCAATCGATAAAAAAGATTTAATCCCGATTAATGGCATGATTGTCACGATTTAACCCAACGAAACTTAATCGTACAATTTTTAGATGTTAAGAAAATAAATGCCGCTTAACACAAAAATAATTTGCGTTAACACTTTATTGACACGTTAATTTTGACAAGCCTAATTTATATATTCATACAAAACGAATAAAAAAATCTTCGTCCAGGCTGAACATCCACCATATAGACCACAAGCAGAGAAAAGATGATGATGATCAGGTGATCAGGAATGTCTCTGTTCTCAGTCATATTTACATCACTGACTTCCTCTGTCTCACCCACGTTACCCCCAGACTTCTTGTTACCTTCTGCCCTGCTCATTGTTATCTTCATAAACTAGTCTATGTTTGTGGCGAAATAAATATGTTGAGGGCCTAAAAACAGCACGCAGTGAGAAGAAAAAATATATACAATTCACCAAACAGATTAAAACTAAAGTAACAAGCCTGTTTTGAAAATGTAAGAAGTAGAAAATACAGATATTTGTGTAAAAATGTAATTAGTAAAAGTAAAAAGTTGTACGAAAAAAAAAAAGTACAGATACCAGAAAAATCTACTTAAGTACAGTACTTCAGAAACCTCTGAAAATAAACACAAATAACCATTGGTCAATGAGCCCAAAAAGTATACTATATGGCCACTATATATTGGGGCACCTGACTTTTCCAGTCATATGTGGTTCTTCCCCAAACTAATACCACAACCATGCAGGCACACAATTTTATAGGGTGTTTCTGTAGCATTAACATTTCACTTGAAGTAGTAGGCCTAAGCCAGCATGACAATGCCCCTGTGCACAAAGCCAGCTCCATGAAGTTACGGTTTACATGAATTGGAGTGGAATATCTTGAGTGGCCTGCTACAGAGCTCTGAGCTCAACCCTGCTGAACATCTTTAGGATGAATTGGAGCACTGACTGCACCCTAGGCCTCCTCACCTCACCTACATCAATACATGTCTTTTCTAAAACCCTTTGTCGAGGTTATTATAACAGCAAATGGAGACTGAATGTGGAACGGGATGTTCAAAAAGTGCATACAAATCACATGGTCAGGTGTCAGAACTTTTTGATGAAAGCTAGTTTTACATTTAAATTTTCCTGTTATAACATACACAAGAATGCACTAGGAAAAGGATACTGTCCTGCCACTTCTTGCTCTTTTGGGAGGAAGAGACACAACATGAGGTTCGATAACTTTAACAACCAGTACAAACAGACAGGTCTGGGCATGCACACACCTGGCAAGTTGCCACTCAGCCATCCTTACACACCCACTTGCTGAACATGGAGAGGAGAGAAGAGAAAGGAGTCACACAGTCTGTCTCCAACACTAAACACACAGCCATGAGCACCTGATGTAGAGACAGGCAGAAATCACACTTCAAAGGACGGCGCATAAGGCTGTGTTCTGAGCCCGCAAGCCAAACCTGCCGAGATCTTGTGATAATCGATTGTTGTTTGTGCATGATCGTGTTGAAACATTTTCTGGCCTTATATAACTGTACTAGGGCACACACATATCACTAGGGTTTAGATGTCTTGTTGGTCTACTCCTACGTCTTTTCAGCTACACTGCGGATTGAAGTACCAGACTAAAACACACCCTCACTCCTTCAATCACCCAGACTGCACAACTTACTCTCACTTAAAATTACACCAAGGGCACGTTTGAGTCATATGCATATCATTAGATCTGAGCACCCATGCAGAACGAGCAGCACAGGTTATGAAAGCTCTGATGAATCATTTCAAGAGCATCTGAAGGTTGCAACTTCATAGAATGGGGCTTCACAAAAAAAGAGATATATTCTTCTTCTTTTGGCAAGAGAAAAGACAGCTGAGAAAGAGACAATTCAAACCCCAGAAACCTCCAACGATAAAAAGTACAATTTTTCAAGCTAAATACTGGGAATTTAGACATGTCACTCCAGCAGATGAGTTACTGTTGAACCGAAGGAGTTTTATCATCAATCATCAAATGCCCTTAGGATGTCCCACCCTATGATAAAACCTTCTTAATAGTTGATCATTAAAACACATATCACAACAACACAAAGACAGACATTAAACACAACATATTTAACAAGCTAGTCAATATATGTTGTAAAAAGCACAGGCCAATATACTATTCCTGTGGTTACATTATTCATCTTTTCCATCAAAGCGTTCTTAGGAGTCCAAAGTTTGTTCAGGTCTATACTTGGCACTTAGAGGCAGAGTAGAGGGGTTGGGTTTCTGTTGGCACGCTTTGCTTTGACAGAGGTGCTGTGTCTAACACCTCCAGTGTCATTTGATCTGAGCCACGTGGAAAGCGGCAGTGAGCAGAATGCTTCATACTGTATGTATGTGCCGCAGGTCAGAACCATAAACCAAGGGGAAGGATCTTTGCTTTGCTGATAAAGTTTTTACTTGTATAAGGACAAGTACTTTTCAAAATGTACATTTCAATTGAACACTGATATATAATGGTTTCAAACCAATTCAGAACAAGGATGCAAAAACACTTTCAGTTCTTTTGTAGCGTGCAGATGAATAGATATACTGTATAGATTGAAAATGAAAGGGTCTACCTTGCAGCCATTGCTATTATTCAGCACAGCAGTGGCACTGCCATCGTTATGGTGCTATGGCTGTGACGCAGATACGAGTATATTAAGAACAGCCGTGTTCCTGGAAATTTTAAACATCCCAATGTCACTGCTGAGTTTAGACTGTTGACAGTGGTGAACTGGTTGGACGTTGACCACTGATGAAAGACTAGAGGATGATGAACATACACTGTGCATGGAAAAGATGAGCTACAGCCTCTTTGTATACATATGAGATGGCCCACCAAGGTAGGTGTGTTGAATAAAGTAGCCAGTAATAATATACACTGCTTAAAAATCACAGCAAACGCATCTGTACTTGTATTACATTACACTATTTCTCAGATTTTTACAGAATTCTCCTGAGTGTTGTGTATCTCTTGATCTTAGACACAAGAAATACACAAGTAGTGATATGGTCAAGCTAATAGTCAATCTGAGTGACTCTATTTGCGAATATTTTAATCCGGGGTATATGTGTTGCATCACAGCCCTGCAAAGAAAGTCATTCATATACACATGCAGACTACAGCTTCTATAAAGTGTGCATAGTTTCCTTTTCAAAGGCGTAAGCTTTCTAATGATGTCAATAATTAATCGATATTGTGCAAACATTCCTAGTAAAGAAAATAGCAGCAAGTATGGCTAAAGAGATAATAGTATTCACATTTTAAATTTGTCACCAACCTCTTCACTATAATCTTTTTGTAGATTCAAAGTACATTACGGAAGAATATCCATCATATAAACCATTATAAACCAAGAATCTACTTTGATCAGCATGAAATGAATAGAATCTGTGTAAGAGAAATGTAAATAAAAATGCCTCACAAAACCCAGGCTACATTATATAAAGATATTTTACACACGAGAACACTAGATGATGGATATTGGGAAGTGGAGCATGTTTTATTGCAGGGCAAGTGGCTAGGGTACAGAGTTGAAGGCTGTGCAAAATAGACTGTAACCCTGTAAAGGAACTCATGGATGTCTACTAGAGTGCTAGCAGGAATGAGAACAGCTGCTCACCCACGGTCTGCTGAGCAAAAAAAAAAAACGTCTGCACCGCACTACAAATCATATCAGCTACACAAACAGCACACAACTTTAACATTGTTTGTCTTTTGAGGACCATTAACATAATTATTAATGTAGATAATGAATGTAATGCCTACAACTAAATCTACCCTGTTTTTTTTTAAATATACAAGCTGTAGTTTTGCCTCACAGGGACCAGCCAAATATCTATATGCAAGCTCAGGCATTTATCTGGATTTCACAAGTTTTAAACACTCAGGTTAGTACACGTCATGATGTTAACATGCTGATTACATTCAGAGTTTATAAACAGGATATCAGTCATCAACATTCACTTAAGATTTAGTTAATAACATTCCACAGAACCTTAAAAACGCTCCGTTTTGTTCCTAGACATGTGAGGGGCCATATATTCTGTATATATATATATATATATATATATATATATATATATATATATATATATATATATCTATATCTATCTATCTATCTATCTATCTATCTATCTATCTATCTATCTATCTATCTATCTATCTATCTATCTATCTATCTATCTATCTATCTATATATATATATATATATATATAGTGAGGAAAATAAGTATTTGAACACCCTTCTATTTTGCAAGTTCTCCCACTTAGAAATTATGGAGGGGTCTGAAATTGTCATCGTAGGTGCATGTCCATTGTGAGAGACATAATCTAAAAATAAAAATCCAGAAATCACAATGTATGATTTTTAAACTATTTATTTGTATGATACAGCTGCAAATAAGTATTTGAACACCTGAGAAAGTCAATGTTAATATTTGGTACAGGAGCCTTTGTTTGCAATTACAGAGGTCAAAAGTTTCCTGTAGTTTTTCACCAGGTTTGCACACACTGCTGGAGGGATTTTGGCCCACTCCTTCACACAGATCTTCTCTAGATCAGTCAGGTTTCTGGCCTGTCGCTGAGAAACACGGAGTTTGAGCTCCCCCCAAAGATTCTCTATTGGGTTTAGGTCTGGAGACTGGCTAGGCCATGCCAGAACCTTGATATGCTTCTTACAGAGCCACTCCTTGGTTATCCTGGCTGTGTGCTTCGGGTGTTGGAAGACTCAGCCTCGACCCATCTTCAATGCTCTAACTGAGGGAAGGAGGTTGTTCCCCAAAATCTCGCAATACATGGCCCCGGTCATCCTCTCCTTAATACAGTGCAGTCGGCCTGTCCCATGTGCAGAAAAACACCCCCAAAGCATGATGCTACCACCCCCATGCTTCACAGTAGGGATGGTGTTCTTGGGATGGTACTCATCATTCTTCTTCCTCCAAACACGTTTAGTGGAATTATGACCCAAAAGTTCTATTTTGGTCTCATCTGACCACATGACTTTCTCCCATGACTCCTCTGGATCATCCAAATGGTCATTGGCAAACTTAAGACGTGCCTGGACATGTGCTGGTTTAAGCAGGGGAACCTTTCGTGCCATGCATGATTTCAAACCATGACGTCTTAGTGTATTACCAACAGTAACCTTGGAAATGGTGGTCCCAGCTCTTTTCAGGTCATTGACCAGCTACTCCTGTGTAGTTCTGGACTGATTTCTCACCTTCCTTAGGATCATTGAGACCCCCCGAGGTGAGATCTTGCATGGAGCCCCAGTCCGAGGGAGATTGACAGTCATGTTTAGCTTCTTCCATTTTCTAACGATTGCTCCAACAGTGGACCTTTTTTCACCAAGCTGCTTGGCAATTTCCCCGTAGCCCTTTCCAGCCTTGTGGAGGTGTACAATTTTTGTCTCTAGTGTCTTTGGACAGCTCTTTGGTCTTGGCCATGTTAGTAGTTGGATTCTTACTGATTCTATGGGGTGGACAGGTGTCTTTATGCAGCTAACGACCTCAAACAGGTGCAT
>NC_139574.1:16814489-16849489 GCF_946808225.1 Silurus aristotelis
CTTCATTACAGAGCATATAATTCAGTAGTTACTATAAGTTAGTAAGTGTGAGAGAGAAAAATAAGTACTGTAGAACAAGACAAAGCTCTCTTCTACAAGACAGTAGCAAATTAACACTAATCTCACATGTTTTTGATGTTTCCACTAGTGCGTCAAACTCTACTCCAAGTACCCATAAAAGGTAATAGTACCCGTCCTGCCCAGGTGCCATGTGAGATGTGCCAGAAACTATTGCCAGCTACATATATGTGCCAAGTGCAATTGTGTAGTGTGGCCGTCTTGATAGGTGCAAAATAGGCAGCAAAATGACACAAAAATGCTGAAGTTTCTTAAGGTTACTTTATCTTTTTATTTCTCAGGGCATGCACCAAACAGTGGAACAGAATTCCAACAACATGGCTCCAAATAGTAGAGGAAAAACAAAGGACAACGCATAACAAAAATAGGAGAAAACTTACACAAATGATTAGCACTTTACATCATGACAAACAAAGCATTGGTTACTAGTCCAACAAACTCCCAGTTTTTTCACTCCCTCTTGGTCAAATCAAACCAAAACAAAAAAGATCTAGTCACACTGGAATATGCACCTTCCATGTGACTGAAAAAGGTGAAAAGAGAAACAATAAGTAACATTATCTTACAATAAATTATGTTACATACAGTCACTATGTCACAAATTGTCTCAGAAATTGTTTTTGGGTGAAGGCTCAGTAATTACAAATAAGTTTGTTCCACTTTTTCCACATTTGTTGTTAACACTTTGTCTGGGTGCATACTGTATATTGAAATCAATAGTAGAAGAAACATAGATAAGTTTGTTACTTATAATTAGAAGAGAGATGCTATGAGGAAAAAACCTTGAGGGAATCCATTCTCATCCTCAACCTTTTGGCATTCTTTATACCTTTATTTATACTGTACTCTACCAGTGTTTTATACTGTGTCTTCCTTTGGTCACTATTAAACTCCAGATAAATCTGTATTGTTGTGTGATTGGAAACTGACAAAAACATTTGCCATTTTAGGGCCATGGATTAAAATACTAACAATTTACATAAGACATAACTAACTTCCTTATTTGAATAAATGACTAGTTCACCAGGGTGCTTAAAAAAATTGGTAACTTTATAGGAAAGGCTTTTGCAGAGAGTTTAATGCCAAAAGGCAGAAATCGATGAGTCAATACATGCCTCTAAAGAGGCTGTGTCAAATTTGTTTTGATCCCTTTCTTGACGGAGACTCATGTCTTTAGTCATTTATATTGTTCTCTTCTGCACATCCAAAGACATACACATAGCCATCATGTACACATGGATATATACAGACTCATGTACTCATGCATATATTAGCAAATTGCACTGAATGAATCGATTTATTAGGCATTAACTTCCAAATCTTTACTCTAAACTCTTTTCAGAAGCCAGAAATGAGTGCCCTCAACCATTTTAGGGATAGAGTTTTGTTTGAATTCACTTCTTCAGATGGTTGCACCACTCATAAATCATCTTGCATGAGGTTAGCCTATTCAGCTAGTCAATCACTATTCTTATTTATGATGCTGGGTGGCCCAATTGCATGGTTTTCACTCAGCAAATGAAATGACTGTGATGAAACTGCCGAAATGTTTTGAGTCAATAATTAAATGGGAAATGCCAGTGTAGAGAGATCGTTATCTGTGCTGACAGGGAGACCGAGTGTGAAGGGAGAAAGGAAGGAACACAAGGAGTCAGGAGGAAAAGCAAAATCTGGAATATGTCACAAACATGTGTTTCTTAAGGCATATCCCTGCCTCTGCATACTTCATTCACTCACAGTCTAATTCAGCTTAGGCAGGACCCAGAGAATGGGGGAAACAAGCCAAGGAAAAAGGTGTGTTTATAAATTCTCTCTGCTTTTTCAAACTTCACACACTGTCTCTGCTTGTGTGAATTAAGTTGAGTGTGGAAACACATTTGTAAATAGTATACAGATTGTGGAGGACACTCTAATGCTGACCCACAATATTGCAGGTTGAAATGTCTGTTAAAAGACTTTCTAACTTCTGGAACTACAGTACATACGTAGAATGGAAGAGGGAGAAACTAGAGAACCTGAAGGAACGCCTCGTGGATATGGTGAAAACATATGGGGAGAATCTCTGCACAGACAGTAACCTGAACTCGGAATTGAATCCAGGATCGAACGCTGGATCTGTAAAGCAGCAACTAAATCATTTCAATTTAATTAAGCTTTTATTTAGTCAGTAGAGCCCAGTTTGCCTCATTTAAACTTAAAATGAGACATTAAATAGGAAATAAAGCTCTGCAGGGTGCACTGTTATAAGGGAAAAAGAACATAATGCAGTGCTTATTATTATTATTATTATTATCTTGTAGCAGTTTGCCACCATTTACATTTTTTTGACATTTACAATTTACATTTATAAATGTACATATCTTTTAAATATCTACAATTATATTTAATGTTGAAGTGAGTTATTTCAGTTATTTCCTGTCATCACTTACATTGTTAGAAACCTTCCTGTTATAACTTACAGTTTCCTCACCAGCATCTTTTTTCTTCCACAATTAAACGCACAACTTATGATGTTACAGAGATAAGGATGTTCAAAATGAACACAAGCTCAAGTTGAGTAACAAATGTACTAAATGCAAGGAATTTGATGGAAATAAGGAGATAAAAATATGGAGATACAAATAAATAAATAAATAAATAAATAAATAAATAGTGCAACCAGTTTACAAAATTGAGACAGTTTCAAAAAGTAGTCATACACATATAGACTTTTATTTTTCTTTCTGCTTGTAGATATAAAAATTCTGTTAGATCGTCACAGCTGCATGAACCATAAGCTGTTTTATGGTGAGAGACAGATAGCTGTTGTCAGCATTCACATACAGTAGGTGGAGTGAGAGTGAGAATCCAGCCAAGTGCCATGCCTTCACAGCTGCATATTTAATCATTGGTTAAGGCTATTGATAGAAGAGTAACTCCCAGAACACGTGTTGAGTTTGGCAGGAAGGTACATGTGGCAGTTAGAATCTGTACACAGGGTTATAGCCTGAGGGTTATAGCATGAGATACCAGTAACACCAGATTGGTGCACAAGGATAGAATGAATCTTAATTTTTTAATGACAAAGTTTCTTGCTGAAATGAAAGGATAAATCCTTTGATGTTCTTTTGTAGTGGTGTTAACTTATTTTGTTTTGCTTACATTTTTCGTGAGCTTGTTGCTATAGTATGTTATTTTGAGACTTATAAATTATCACTTAATGCGTCTGTCAATGTTTAAGCTTGTTGGAATCTTACCATTATGGTTTATGGCAGATATTTTGTGATTTAAATAAGTGGTCACTATCTCAGACATGTATTTTTTGTTTTCATCTTGATAGCTGATATGTACTGGCATTGGTATAACACATAACACATAAAACACAAAACACATTAATTTAAATAGATACAGATAAGAGCATCTGCCAATCATAGAAATGTAAATGGTTTCATTACATGTTCATATTTAATGGAATTCTTATTCACTTAGTGTACACAGGAAAATGAGAACAGCAAGCAATTTACGCACAACGTGTGCGTTATAATAAAATAACAACACTAAAAACTAATTTGATTCCCTCACCAGCTTGACCTTGGTGAAAAACGATTCGCACTGCTAATTTGTTTTTTGAACTGAAAATTTTTTTGCTGCACTTCCTGCATGAGAAAGAAATGTATATTACAGGAGGCTGTATTACACATGGTTAAGGGTATAGGGGGTTCAGAGAACCCCATTCCCTAGTGGTTTGTAGCATTACTGGTATAGAGCTGTATGAGTGTAACCCCATAGCCTGAGAGGAAACCCTGATAAGGCGGGGAGGATGCGGCTGCTTGGGTAAGGGATCTGGCAGAGTTTGAATATCCATAATGAGGAGCAGGTCTGTCATTAGAGGATGAAAGCAGAGGACTAAAACCAGAAAGAGGATGATTACAGGGACTGTACACAACAGTTTGCGATACAAGACCCTTGCTGCAAGCAAGTTCAGGATTCAGTGTTTATGGTTGAAAATAAGAGATTATAAAATGTGGTTGGAATCATGTACATAGTTTACAAAGTCTCCTCCAATGTTCTGTACATCAACAAAATGACTGAGACAAAAGAGGCATTTTACTTCAAGATCAAAAAAATAAAATCTTCAGGAAACACGCCAAAGCACTCAGAGACAGCAGGACTGCACAACCTACATGAGCTACAACGCAATTTAGACTGTCATTTAAATAAAACTGGCATCAACACCCTCAGCTTCTCTGCCGCCTCTGGAACAGAGCAGTTTCATCTCTCTGAGGTACACCGGTCAACAAATTTAGGTTGTAACTAAGACATAGTGTGGGACAGGAAATCTCACTAGGAAAGTCAGGATCCAATAACCTCAGGCCCAAATATACAGTGCTGGCCCTCTCGCTGTCAGCTATTACACCATAATGATTTATTGCTGCTGAGGCCTCGGTCAGTGGTCTTATCTTCTGTACAGGAGGGAGGAGGAACTCTAATCTCTACCCAGGATGAATAACAGCTGATAAGATTTTATGCTTGTGTGTAGCAAGAACACTCACACACACACACATACACACACATACACAAACTAATGACATCTGTACTGTAAACGCCTGAGGGAGCTCTCAGTAACTAGATCAAGTAACGTATGCCTGAAATACTAGATCCTCCACGTTATGTACCAAGCTTTATGGAATGGCAAAAGTAATATGTGGTGATATGTATTTTGTCATTGCAGACTGAAAAACAAACTTATGAGCAGACACAGGCATGTAGAAATTACAAAGACACAACATACCTTAAATCATCGAGATAAAAATTTGTTGTAACTCTGACTTCAATAACTTTTTCAGGCAGAAAATTATTTCCAGGTGTGCGGCAGCTACAATACGCTGCAAAATTCATCCTAACTCGTCAGAGTGAGAATCAGTTTAACCACTCTCAATAGCACGTAATGATGCTTGTTACAATGTGAAGCTGGGAACCACAACCCTGCGTGTTGATGCTGTCATCTCAAAGTGACCATACAATTCCCAGGGGGGCTGTGAAACACAATAATCTTACTCCTGCATGCAGTGACTAAGTGAGCAGCATACACACACACTGTCCAGGGTGGACAGGAAGTCCACCATTTTGCTTGCCAGTTGAAGGCAAGGCTATTGCGGCAGTTGTTGATGTCATTATCCCTAAGGAAAGGCGTAAATAGGACTTTACAAATAAGTGGAGAATGACTCACGAATGTTTAGAAAAACAGCGATTCTGTGGTTCATTACCACTAGCTTGTAATGAGGGATAGAAACTGCCATACAACTTAATCTAACCCTTATCTTATATTTGGTAATGAATTTCCCAACCAATTGTAACAAAAATCCAGTGTATTTTGTTTGTATAAATACTACTTTAGCTTCTTATAAGTTCCTAAGGAAGTTGAAAAATTCCAGCCCTCCATATTTGATGTTTTCTCCTTCATGTTTCAGCATCACATGATACCACTAATTTGTTTTGTATGTGATACTTTGTCCTGTATGTGATAACACCGCTACATCCATGATGTTTTAAATGGAGAATCTAGCATGTGTTACAACTGCTCTGAGCAGCATGAAATAGACCCTAAGACATGTAAGTTTGAGGATCTTTCAAATTATGTTCCTGTCTCTGACACATATATATCACATGTCTCGTCGTTCTTTTGCAGCCTAAACATTAGACCATCATGTCTGGCCTGCTCTCTTTACTTCCTTTTTCAATAAAATTCAGACAACCATAAGGCAGTTTTAAATAGTCAGAAACTGAAAACCATCACAAGCTGGCAGCATGTCTAATGCCGATCGAGGCGAAAAAGCAAATATGTGTTCCACACAGCTGTCTAAACCTGGTCAAACCCTACGTTTTAACAGCTGTAAACAATGGAATCAAGGCCTTTCCGCATGCTATGTTATACTGGACCATAGGGAGGAGGGTTTAGCTCAACACTGTCAGCATATTGACATTACACTTTTCCAGGGTGACATGCCCAGGCAAGGCACACAGCCAATGCAAACATTCTCCTCACACTGAATCACTGTTTCCAATCACACCGTTTTTTAGTGCTGCTTCCTAAGAACAGCTAAAGGCTAAGAATTTTGTTAAATATAATTAGGGAAGTCTCTACATGAAATGAAGTATGGAGTGAGCATATTTTCTTACCAGCACAGTGTTTTCTGTCTCATCTTTAGATTCATTGCAAATGTATTTCTTGAAATGCTTCTTGTAATTAATGAAGCTTAAGGATTTCTGTTTTTAATATATGCAAAATAAGTGGAGCACAGGTGTAGATCTGCAAATGAGGTGTCAAGAAATCTGCAAAGAATCTATGGTTCTCTGTCACTGCTGTAGTCTGAAACCACAAAAAGATTTTCAAGAAAGAAATCCATCATTTGATAAACACAGTGATGGAGGAGAAATTGTTGAATGATTTATCTGAACTGCTTGGCATGAAATAAATCATACAACTAGTGTTATTGTTATTCAGAACATTTACTATGCGATTTCATGTTACTGCAGTATGACAAAACAAAAATGTCTCATGGACAGAACAATAAATAAAATGTGCATGGCTTAAAGAATGGGCCAACTGATTAAATACGAAGGGTATGTTTAACTTTACTACTTATATCTCAGTGTGGGAAAGGATGTAGTAGAGTTAATGTCAGCATTACACACACACACACACACACACACACACACACACACACACACACACACACACACACACACACACAAACACACACACACACACACACACACACACACACACCCACACACACACACACACACACACACACACACACACACACACACATACACACAAACACACACACACACACACACACACACACACACACACACACACACACACACACACACACACACACACACACACACACAGCAATTTTATAGCCAATCGCTGTACAGTCATCAGTATTAGTTTGTACAACTGGTTGCCATAGTGACTTTTATCAGTGGGTGGCACAACTAGTGTTCCACATCAGATCTGTAGACGGTTCATGCATGCTGTACTGTGTACACTCTTATTGGTAGTTGCTGATTTCACTCACCAAGACTTAGTCACCTATTTTTCTGCTTTGTCACTACAAACTTCAACTCCAAAATCAATCATACAAATACAGAAACTAGAGTCTTTTTGGAGGTGAACTGTGCCTATACCAGACAAACACACGCAAACAAGTAAACTAAAAACATGTGAGTAAAATGCAGATGACAAATGTAAATGACATTTCAATGACATTGCCTGCCCAATGCCTATTATATTTCAACTAGACGCTTAATTCCAAAGAGAAATTACCTGAAATGGATCAACCCTCATCATTTTGTATATATTTTTTTAACGTTACTCCTCCTGGATTTTTTTTGTGTGCAAATTTCCACCCACCATCTACTGTATCTGTCGCTTATTACAAATACACTGAGTCAGACATCCCATTTTTTCCATTTGCTGTGCATGGCATTACAAAGCAGCTTAACACATTTAGATAAAAGCACTAATGCTAAATCTTGCATATATGTGTTCACAGAAGAGCACAAATTGTTAGTTTCTCTTTGATTCAACCCAGATTTGATTTTGTGATTTGAATACATCAAAGTTAGGTTAAACTATATTGCACCACTTTGTATTTTTGTGCAAATAATCTGTAACTATACACCTATTTCCTTATGCAGCATTGCAGGATCGCTAATGATCCAGATATAGAAATCTTTTTCATGGAGCACCAGCCATGTTAAAAAGATGTTCTCTAACCCTAAACTGTTTTAGCTCACCCGCATCCACAAACCACAGGAAAAATGATTGGGCGGAGAGGTATACATCTTATAGACTACAACGCCATGTTTATTACCATCTGTTTATAAAATTCAAGTCTTGTGAACACCCTAGCCCCATCCTTTTACAAAAGGGACAATGAGGAATCTGAGAACATTTTTATCTTAGCAATGGGTCTTTTAAATGCAGCTGTTGAAGTAATAAAAACAAGACATAAAAGACATATGTTTAAGTACTCAAAAGCATGAAAAACAAAGGAAAACACGCCTTCGGACGGATATAAGGCCTGAAAGCAGGGGCAAAAGAAGAGAGAAAGAGGAAAAAAAATTTGCAAAGAATAGATGAGCAGAGCAAGAAAATAGATAATGTGAAGAGGGGATGAGTGAGTGAAGGATCTGTGAGAAGAATATAATATTTTGAGGGGCACCTGCAATCAACCCAGTGATGCTTTGTGATGCATTATGTATTGGACTGAATAAGAAGTATCAATCTATGCCTGTCTGTTTATCTCATACACAAGTTCAAGATTCAATATTTATTTCCTCATCTGAACACACCAAGAAAACAAATAGCATGATGCATGCTTGTAGAAATGAATAAGACCGTGCACTTTTTTCATGCTGGACAGCTCAATTTATATAGGCACTAAAAGCTGAAAAACCCATTAAGTGCAACCGCAAATCTCCAATCCATGTGAAAGCAAGGGAGGTAAAAGAGCTCAGACTTCAGCAAGGAGGAAGTGGCTGAGATGTTGTCTGAGCTATAGGTTATATACTGCAGGACCGTTAGCTTGGCATCTGTAGGCCAACTGTTTGAACAGCTGGACCACAGCCTGCAAGATCCAGACAGCGTTGAACTCACCTAAACAAACTTCAAAAACAGTGGAATAACTCATAAGAAAGTCATATTTCTAAAATACAGCAGTACTGTCTATGCATTATGGATGAATGGATGTTCGACAGTTTGTTCTGGCATAATTGAAGACAGACCTGCAATCCTCATGCAATCTTAGCAGGTTTAATCAGTCATGTGACACTATTTTCCAAAACTTGTCGATTGTGAAATAAGACCACATAAGTCTCAGTTCCTGTGTGTATGTATGCAGCTAGCACTGATAGATGTGGACTGTCTGGACCAATTTGAAAACATTGACCATTAAAAGGCAGTTTCTTTTCCTTTCTTTTTTGTAGTCTGTTTGTAAAACAAACCATCTTAATTTATTTTATGAAACATGCTACATCCCAGTACACATGGATTGTGTCTGTGGAGCACCAAATGAGTAATCCTAAAGTGTGTTTTATGCAGTGTGTTTCTCAGTGACCCCAGTCCACCCATACTGACTCTACATCAGCACTCTGGTATGCAGCCTGCGTAACCACCTCCTCTCTCTCCCTCGCTTCACATGTTCATCTTTCCACCAGACCTTCAGCTTTTTAAATTAGTTCATTCCACTTCCTGATTTTATTGTTCTGCAGAGTGTGTCTGCTGCACCTTGAATGTTGTCTGTCTGAAGGTGACTTGGGGTCAAGTGGTTTCATATCTTAATCATATGCCGCAAATTGTCTTGAAAATGTGTAACACGTGATTTAAGTGAGACAACAAAAGCACACAAATGGGACAGAGACACAAACACAAGGTGAAAGGCTTGGACATACTGTAGATATACGGAGAATTCAGTAAGTCACGGATATAAAAACGTTATTTTTTATGATTGTAGCCCAATAAAAGAAATCGAATATGAGAATGCATTGCAAGATAGAACCCATGAGTGAATTTCATCTCATGAAACAATGACTTAATCAAACCCTCCATTTAATTGAGGACAAATCTGTTTTAATCTGCTTTTGACACTCTTTAATGGTCAGAAGGCTCATGGGACTTGCCAAGAGAATAAATCTGCTAATTGATTTATTTTCATACTTTTTTTTTTTCCTAACAGCTGCTCTCCAGTATACATGCTGACAAATAAAGATAGACTGGGCCATAGATGCATGGAGGCGTGTTATCTGTGTGTTCTCTATTTGTGCAGGAGTAGATAGGTAAGTGTGTTCAGTGAGAAAAAAGAGGTGTTGTCTGATGACTCTCCACTGTTCTGATTTGGGAGGACAGTGTGCACACACGTGCACACGTGCACACACGCACATGCGCACATGCGCACACACACACACACACACACACACACACACACACACACACACACACACACACACACACACACACACACACACACACCTCCAGGTATCACTACAACCCTGATGGAGAACAGATGTGTTCTGGAGACAGACTTGGCGTACAGTAAGTATGTGCTAATTAAGCAGGCCCCAACCTTTCTCCTGAAACACTGAGATTTTCCCAGCAACACTAGTTAATTGATAATGTGCTATACTAATTGGCCAGGCTAAGCTAATAACAAGTCTAAGGATATAAAAGGCTAAACAGGGAGAGCAAAACAGGCTAAAGTCAAAGCAAACATCAAGGCCAAAGGCAAGACAGTTAACATAGGTAACAAAGATAGAACAATAAGATTAATGCTAGATCACATATGTGAATGGGTAAACAGCTAAGCTAACAGTAAACAGAAAGACAGAGACCATTCACGCTACATGATGCAAGACTAACACAACTATAATAAAAAACAAACACATGAAAATGCGCAAGACTTTACAAACTGAGACTGAGAGATGTGGGTAAAGATACAGTCCTGAAAATGAGCCGTGAAACAAGCTGCAGGTGTTAGTAATCAGAGAAGGCATTCGTTTTCAGGAATGGCTTTATCTTGATCAGGGTTGTGGTAGATCTCAGGACCAGTGGGTATGAATCAGAAATACACCCTGGTGCAGGGCATCATGGTTAACTCACACACTCATATACATCTATTGGCAATTCATAGTTCACTTATCAGTTTAGCTATAGCAAACTTTGCAACCACTGGTATAAAACAGACACATCAGCAGACTCATGGCTGGGGAACTTTCCAGATGGTCCTAATTGAGTTGTATTGAATTTGAAAAGTTCAGAGCTTTAAAAAAAAAAAAAAAAAGGCACACTCTGTATCATTTGAGTCCAATAATCATTGACACAACAAAGCAAAAAAAATTAAATAATAATAATAAACAGCAGGGAACTGCTTTTCCCATGGGAAAGTTCTGAAATAATGTGTTATGACAAGGTTAATGCAGGCTCAGTTTTAGCTAATGTTTTTAATAATTGGTAATGTCTGTAAGGTTCAGAAAGATTAGATTGGTGGAGGTAAATGGATTGGTAATTCAGTACCACTGACTTATTTGGTCTGGAATGGTACACTTATCATGATATAATCTGTCAGGTTAGCTTTAGTGAGTCCAAATCAAACGACATGCCATTGTATTAGTGACATAAGACACATAAGTCTCAGTCTAAGACTCAAATACCACCTCACTTGCAGACTGAGGCCTGTTTTATATTGAAGGCTCCTGCTGATGTTTAGCATATCAGTGGGTTTAAGTTACCATTCCATTTAATTAGCTCATTACTGCCTTGGCCAAACACTTCCCTCCCCCTTCACTACTACAGAAGAAATATGCTGCTAGGTCCAGTGGAATGTTCCAATACACCCACACACAGACACCCAATCTCACACGTACATACACAGCTGCTGTGACCCACAATGAGTTAAAACACAATGCAGAGTGCAGGTTGACCTGCATTTGCTCTGAGACAACAAACTCATGCAACAAACTCTCATGCTCTCTACAGCAGTCACAGTCAGCCTTCCCAACACTGCCTTGACTGGGAAGTCCACATTCCTTTAGCCTGTCCAGGGAATAGACACAAGGGCCCACAAGACCCAATCTGTTATTGCCCAACTGGACCCCATCCTTTATTATAAAGGCATGATCTTCTTATTTTTTCCTGAGTGGGAGTCAGTGGAATGCCCCTTTCTACTGCTGTGTCAATATAGAGCCCTACGCCTACTCAAAACCGCACATGCACACACACACACAGCCACTATTTATCCCCTGAAACCATAGTAACCGCTCGAATCGTCTGAGCTGCCGTTAAGCTCACCATATCTGGAGAGAGAACATGGAAATAGAAATGAGAGAAAAAATATGAGCGTGCGTTCCACATTCCAGCTCTAGGGAAATATCATAAGCAAAAAAGAAAGGAAACAGCAGGAAAGAGGGACAAGGGGAAAGAAAAGGATGTCAGTACCTGGCAAAGTTTAATGTGTCTGATGAAAGATACCAATGAACCTAATAGACCTCAAAATAGAATTTAAGGCCACAGGAGGTACCGTAAAGACTAAGCACCAAACCTACAAGCATTTGAAAGGGAGTCGAAATAAATGTTGAGCAATAGAAATTCCAGTTGAGTTGTTTGACATACTGGAGATATATTGACATTCACCTTAACATTTTTAATAAATTCTATTTATCTAGTCAGGAAATATTTAATATAGAATGGTGGAAGCCTAATGACAGTTTGTTCACGTGACCGAGATTAGCCTGATATCTCAAGAACTAGTGGTTGAATATTTGTAGATTTTTTTGCAGACATATTATTATAAACTAAACTAAATTTAGATAACAGTGAAGGGTCAAGATCTAAAAGGACAAGGTTGTTGGCTGTTGAGGCATTGTTTCTAAAAACAATGTGAACAATGTACCTAAAGACAATGTGAAAAGCATAATGAATACACTCCATCAAAAATATTACAAGCAGAAATGCTGAAAAATCTCTGAGAGTCCAGGCCATGCAAAATGATATAGAACAGAGTTCTGCCCACATGTGAGACATATGGAAATTGAACAGAAACATATTGACCTCAAGTCTGTTTTCCTCATAATTTACTGCATGCCAGAGCATGTACATGTCTGAAAACAGCACATGAGTTACCGTAGTTCAAGCTCGCAATTCTGTCGGTCACCATGGAAACCTGCATGCAGATTCCAGAATTTCTGGGTCTTCAGGTAACTATAGGGAGAACTTTGTCCAGATGGCGTACTGCTTGGTTGGAGCTGCCAGTATCTCCAAATTGCTTGCTGGCATGCCACACAGAATGATTGGGCCTTGAGAAATTATTGCTAGTTTCTAGAGCCAGCTTCTGAATGGTCTTCACAGCTCTAGTAGTCTGAGCACTCTCTTAAAGCAGTTTGGCCACAACCCCCTTAGCTTTTTTCACTTTAAAGGCTGCACAATTTGAAGAACTTGATAGATGGGTAAAACAGATGTGTTGAATTTTAACATATTATAAGGCATGACTACATGACTAGACTATTGTAATATTTTAGGTCCAAGATAAATTCAGCATCTAATCAGTAAATAGGACAAAATCTGTTTTTTAAGATATTTCATTCAAAAGATTTTCAAATCATTTTGCCAATGTCCATATAGCTTTATGTCATTGAGTCTTTAATGGTTTAAACTCTAAATCCTGAAACACTGATATAAAGGGATGAATAAGATTGACGAACTGGTCAAACTTCTTTTTCTTCTTTTAGTTGCTCCCATTAGGAGTCGCCACAGTGGTTCATCCGTCTCCATACTCCCCTGTCCTCTACATCTGCCTCTTTCAAACTAACTACTTGCATGTCTTCCCTCACCACATCCATAAACCTCTCACTTAGCCTTTCTTTTTACCTCCTTCATGGCAGCTCCATCCTCAGCATTTTCCTACTGATATACCCCGTATCCCTCCTCTGCACATGTCCAAACCATCTCAATCGTGCCCCTTATGCTTTGTCTCCAAAATGTCCCAGATGCGCAGTCCCTCTAATAAACTCGTTTCTAATTCTGTCCATCCTCATCACTTTCAATGAAAATCTCAGCATCTTCAACTCTGACACCTCCAGCTCCGCCTCCTGTCTTTTAGTCTCTAAACCATACAACACAGCAGGTCTCACCACAGTCATATAAACTTTCCCTTTCACTCTCGCAGATACCCTTCTATCACAAATCACTCCTGCCACTCTTCTCCACCCACTCCACCCTGCCTGCACTCTTTTCTTCACTTCTCTAACACACTCTCCATTACTTTGCACTGTTGACCCCAAGAACCTCTTCTCTCTGCTACTGCACCACTCCACTGTCCTCTCTCTCATTCACACTCATGTACTGTCTTACTCCTACTGACTTTCATTCCCCTTTTCTCCACCTCTCCAGGCTCTTCTCAACCTGCTCCCTACTTTCACCACAAATCACAATATCATCCGCAAACATCATAGTCCTTGAAGACTCCTGTCTGACCTCGTCCATCAACCTGTCCATCACCACTGCAAACAGGAAAGGGCTCAGAGCCGAGCCTTGATGCAATCTAACCTCCACCTTGAACCAGTCTGTCATTCCGACTGCACAATTCACTGCTGTCACACTGTCCACATACATGTCCTGTACCACCCTCATACTTATCTGCCATACCAGACTTCCTCGTACCAACTTCCTCTCACCTTCCAAAATCTTGTTAAACAATCTGGATAAAAACTTCACTGCCATCTCTCTTAAACATCTCTATGCTTCTACCAGTATGTCATCTGGTCCAACCACTATACACTTCCTGCTTCACCATCTCCACATCATCCACCCTTCTCTCTCTCATTTTCCCTATTCATCAGCTGCTCAAAATACTCCCTCCACTTTTCTCCTTTCTTAGTGTCCAACTTCTGATACAGCTCCTCATTTGCCTTTTCCTCGGTTTTTGCCACATCCCTCTTCACCTACTGCCACATCTCCTTGTACTCCTGACTTCTTTTTTAATCTCTCTGTCGATCCTAATTCTGTTTCGCCAACCTCTTTCTCCTTTTGCTTTCCTGCACGTCCTAAATCCACCACCACGTCTCTTTGTCTTCCTTTCTATTTCCAGATGTCACACCAAGTACCTTTCTAGCTGTCTCCCTTATCACTTCTGCAATAGTTGCCCAATCATCCAGTACCTCTTCACCACCACCGAGCCCCTGTCTGACCTCTTCCCTGAATCGCACACTACAGTCTTTCTCCTTTAGTTTCCACCACCTTATTCTCTTTTCAATCTCCATATTATTTAAAAGTTTCACTTTCCTCCTCACCTCCAAAGCCATCCTACAGACTACCACTTGATAATGTCTAGCTACACTGTCCCCTGCCAACACCTTACAGTCTAAAATCTCTTTCCGGTTGCATGTCCTACATAGAATATATTCCACCTGTGTGCACATTCATCCGCTATTAAACGTCACCCTATGCTCCTCCTTCTTCTTAAAATAAGTATTTACCACTGCCTTTTCCATCCTTTTAACAAAATCTACCACCATCTACCCTTCTACATGACCTTAAAGCCATACCTACCATCACTTCCTGGCCTTTCTCCCTTTCCACTTGGTCTCCTAAACACACAACATATCTACCTTTCTCCTCTTCATTATATGAGCAACCTCTCTCTCTTTACCAGTCACAGAATAAAAAAAATGCCCACCCTGACATACACTCTGCTACACTTCTTTACATACACTGACATACATGACATACACTGCTTTCCCTACTGTCTCTGTAGATGTATTTTTCCTCTCCTTCTCCTCCTTTGACCAACAGCAGCCCAATTTCCACCGGTACCCTGTTGGCTAAGTTGGGACCAGCACTAAGAGTGCACTGGATTGTGCAACCCTAATGGGGGGATGACAAATTGGTCAAACATTGTGTCATTGCCCTAATTTAGCAATACTCTCTAATAATGCTATGGAGAAACCTACAGGCAGGTAACAGGTTACTCTCTTTCTGCCAAAAAATTTGCGATCACCAAAAAGTAAATGCAATCATCTTTGCTAACATGCAATCTTGGCTGGGTGAAAGAGCTTGTGAGTCTTACACAACATGTAAACCCTAGGATATATCGTCTGTTGTGTCAGTGCAATGATCCCATTCAGATAAGCTTATGTAGCGTTTGCTTAATGTTTCTCGGCAAGAACATTTATAAACAGGTGAGAAAAATGGCAATGTTAAAAAACAACTCAGAAAGCTAAGATAAAAATCCAACACATCTAGCATGCATTTGCCAATGCCAAATTTCTGTCTCACTGATGTATTCCCTATATGGAGTCAATTTACACTCTATTATTAATGTACCATTGTTCTTAATATTTTCTAGGGTTGTGTCTTCATAAAACTAGATATTCATTAGGTTGCTGAATACGGGAACTTGCCAAATTAATAGGTTATTTCAAACAACCATTGGATACATTTTGCATTATATAACCTGAGAAAATATGCTCAATACATGGTAAGTTTGTTACATGCAAAATAGACTACATATATATGAATAAAACTACAACCCCAATTCCAAAAATTTGGGACACTGTGCAAATGTAAATAAAAACAGAATTCAATGATTTGCAAATCTTATAAACCTTTCTCAGTTGCTTTGGAGCATTTATCGAATTATCCTTAATATTTGCAATTCAGTAAGTGCATTCTCAAAACAATTTGTACAAACAGCACAGCACATTGGATTTCTGGCAAAAGCCAGTACTTTTCTCAAAATCCTTAGTTCATCTCTCAAAAGTATTTGTGTCAGTGAACATATCATTCTCATCAGAATAAAAAGTCCCTTTGTCATTGTTTACAAAAAAGATCGTCAAAATGTTTAGTCATGTTGTCATTATGATGCTGCACGGACAAAACATAGTAAACTTGTAATCAATCAAGTAGTCAAATGTTTAAACTGAGCAAATGTACCATTTAAAAAAAATATCTGTAAGTCTGAAAAAAATTAATGTTATTAAAATTACAGTTGGAGAAACATTTAGCAACTAATTATGTTAATTGACAACAGGTCAGTAAGATGATTGAGTATAAACAGTGTTTCTTAGAGAGGCAGAGTCTTTTGACATAAAGATGAGCAGAGCTTCACCAATCTGTGAAAGACTGTGTCTTAAAATTGTGGAACAATTTCAGGATAATTTTCAACATGAAATTAAGGATAAGGAATTAAAGATTAGGGGCAAAAATAAATTTCGGATGCCCATGAACTTCGACCCTCAGGTGCTTTTAAAACCCATTCTGTAATGGAAATCATTGCATAGGATCATTAACACCTCCAGAAATCATTGTTCACAAATGCTGTTAAATTTCTATCATGCAAAGAAGAGGGGATGCGTGAACATAATCCAGAAACACCACTATCCCTTTCTGAACCAGAGCACTTTTAGATGTACTGAGGCAGAGTGGAAAACTGTTCTGTGGTCAGACAAATTCAATTAAATTGTTTTGGCTTGTTATCAGTGGTCAGTTTAAAAAGCCACATCTCTGATGGTATGGGCAGCTTGCACACTTGAAAACTGTATATTGCATCTGTTAAACCCAGCCATTAGGGTTGCACAAGCCAGTGCACTCTCAGTGCCGGTCCCAAACCCAGATAAATGGGGAGGGTTGCATTAAGAAGGGCATCCAGCGTAAAACATGTCAAATCAAAAATGCGGATGACAAACCAGAATTTCATAACGGATTGGTCGAGGCCCGGGTTACCAACAACCGGAACAGGTATTGTTATCCAACAAAGTACTGGTGGAAATTGGGCTACTGTTGGCCAAAGGAGGAGAGGAAGAGGAGGAAGAAGTCTACAGAGACGGCAGGAAAAGGAGAAGTGTAGGAGATTGGAGGTTAGGGTGGGTACATTAAATATTGGTAAAGGGAGAGAGGTAGCTGATATGATGGAAAGGAGAAAGGTAGATATGCTGTGTGTTCAGGAGTGGAAAGAGAGTAAGGCCGGGAACATTGGAGGGGGGCTTTAAACTGTTCTATCATGGTGTGGATGGAAAGAGAAATGTTGTAGGGGTGATTCTGAAAGAAAGAGTACAGTAAGAGTGTAGTGGAGGTGAAGAGAGCTTCTGATAAGGTGATAAACATGAAGCTGAAGTTTGAAGGGGTGATGATAAATTTCATCAGTGCTTATGCTCCTCAAGTGGGTTGTGAGATGAAGGAAAAATACTTATTTTAGGAAGAAGGAGGATTATAGGGTGATGTATAAGAGTGGAGGAATGTGCACACAGGTGGACTATGTTCTAAGTAGGATGCAACCTGAAGGAGATTGGAGACTGTAAAGTGTTGGCAGGGGACAGTGTAGCTAGACAGCATTAAATGGTGGACTGTAGTTTGACTTTGGAGGTGAAGAAGAAGAGGAGGAGAGTGAGAACTAAAAGAAGAATAAGACGGTGGAAACTTAAGGAGGAAGACTGTAGTATGAGGTTCAGGGAAGATGTCAGACAGGGTCTCTGTGTTGGTGAAGAGGTGCTGGATGATTAGGCTACTGCAGAAGTGATAAGGGAGACAGCTAGAATAGTACTTGGTGTGACATCTGAATATAGAAAGAAAGACAAAGAAACGTGGTGGTGAAATGAGGAAGTGCAGGAAATCATAAGGAGAAAGAGGTTGGCGAAACAGGATTGTGATTGGCAGAGAGATAAGAAAAGTAGGCAGTAGTACAAGGAGATGCAGTAGCAGGTGAAGAGGGATGTGGCGAAAGCTAAGGAAAAGGCATATGAGGAGCTGAGAAGTTGGACACTAAGGAAGAAGAAAAGGATTTTTTTAATACATTATATTTCAGGATGAATTTAAGTACCTGGGATCAACAGTGCAAAGTAATGAAGAGTGTGTTAGAGAAGTGAAGAAAAGAGTGCAGGCAGGGTGGAGTGGGTGGAGAAGAGTGACAGGAGTGATTTGTGATAGAAGAGTATCTGCAAGAATGAAAGGGAAAGTTTATAGGACTGTGGTGAGACCTGTGATGTTGTATGGTTTATAGACAGTGGCATTAAGTAAAGACAGGAGGTGGAGCTGGAGGTAGCAGAGCTGAAGTTGTGGAAATTTTTGTTGGGAGTGATGACGATGGACAGGATTAGAAATTAGTTTATTAGAAGGACAGTGCATGTAGGACGTTTTGGAGACAAGGTGAGGGAGGTAAGATTGAGACGGTTCGGACATGTGCAAAGGAGGGACATGGGGTACATCGGTAGGAGAATGCTGAGGATGAAGCCGCCAGGAAGAAGGAAAAGAGGAAGGCTAAGGAGGAGGTTTATGGATGTGGTAAGGGGAAGAAATGCAGGTAGTTGGTTTGAAGGAGGGAGATGTGGAGGACAGAGTGGTATGAGGACGGATGATCCGCTGTGGCGACCCCTAACAAGAGCAGATTTATTTTTATCACATGACTTTGTAACAGAAGAGTCCAGGTGCTGAACTGGTCTGCCTGCGGTCCAGACAATTTACCATTTAAATACATTTGCCGCATCATGAAACAAGAAATACAATAATGCATCAGACACATATGTGACAACATTACTTTTCCAACTGGTCTACTCAGTTTCCAGATGTATATGAATAGAAGACGTAACTCTATACAGTGGTAAACATGGCCCTGTCCCAACTTTTTGAGACCAGCCATCAATTTCAAAATATTTTTTTTTCTACCTTAAAGTGATATATATTCTCAGTTTAAACATTTTATATGTTTTTTACTTAAATTTTTTTTTATCGTAACTAAAAAAATGAATTTACAAGATTTGCAAATCATTGTATTTTGGTTTTATATACATTTTGCACAGTGTCCCAACTTCACTAGAATTGGGGTTGTACAGTACATACAAAAGATACATGAAAACAGTTACAAAACACAAATGTTACTCAATCATTGCATGTGGTGATCTCATGACCTTAATCCCTTAATTGCATGTTGTGTTGTGTGCAGTTGTCCCATTCAGGTGGTATTATGTACCATTAACTTAGTGCCCATTTTTGGAATGTCTACCTCCTTACAGCACCATCATAATTTCAATGTATCAACACAATTTAGAATTCCAAAAGAAGGAGAATGTAGAAATGAATGAAATTATATGCTCTGATCCAAAAAGTAACCATGAAATGTTCACCAAAGTCTGAAAATGTATTCAGTTTTCTTGGTGAAATTAAGCAAACCACTAAGATTCAAATACACTGTTTCATTCTTGCATATCATAATACACCCTTTTAGGTTCTAACTGGATGTACGGCTTCTCCATATAATGATTGGGAATGGTCTTAAAAGAGCTGGACCTTGTAAACAACTACCAGTGCTTTAAATGTTACTCAAAATGTTTGATATCTTAAACAAAACATAAAAAAGTGCAATGGCAAAGTTAATTGATGTTGCTATGCACTACAGTCATTTGGATTGTAGATCAAAAGATGAACACAAGATGATAGATAATCATTTTAATTTCCTGATATTAACATCTAAAGGTTTTTAATAACTTACAAGAATTTCATTTAATTTTTAAAATTAATGGAACAGATAGAAAGAATGATTGGTTGCAAATCCCTTGGTTGCATTAACCTTGACACATTGATATCACAAAGCATTTTTCATTTGTGATCCTTTTCCAGTCTGGTACTGCAACTTCTTTACTTGGTTTGGAGGGTTTCTCCCTTCAGTCATCTCTTAAGGAAGAGTATAGACATGCCCAGATTAGTTAAGTTCAAGTTGATTTACTCATTTGCCCAATATGACTGTATATACTTCAGTAACACACACGTGTTCTTCCAATAGTCTAAAAACCACCAACTGCTACAGGAATGTGTATATTATATAATCATCACAAGAGAGAGCTGTCTAGCAAAACTGTTTGATGCAAATTGTACATTTTACTTATGATTAGCTAAAAGTAGCAAAACAATATTGTTCCAATGTGTTTCCCAACAGTGACTGGGCTGAATTGGTGCTTACATCCTATGTGTTTTGTTGAGGAAAAGTCTTGACTAAGTCACTTAAAAGTTATGTGATATAGGAATAGAGTGGTTGTCCAGATTATGTTTAGAATATGATGCATGTATTAATGAAAATGCATGTAATAATGAATACAACTTAAAATATATAACATACAAAGCAAAGCACAGCATTATTTTATGGTGTTACAGCAAATGGAGTGGCATTTGAATTATAGAACTGATTAATAATAAACTATATGTATAGATCAGATAATATAGAAAGTGTAATGTTTGCTTGTCTCAGGCTACTTTACTTTAAAAAACTTCACAGTCTTGAGAAATATTCATTAGTATCAAACCATTTAACAGGTAAACAATTAAAATGTGTTTTGTTTTTCACAATTTCCAATAGATACTATTAAAAAAATCCACATTCACCTCAATGAACATATTTTATATATACTCTCATTCTATTTTTCTTGCTTGTTTTTAAAAGATGTGATATTGACTGACAGCACATTAGCATGTCATTGATGTCCTAATGCTGTTTTTTTGTTTTTTTTTGCTAAAAATAAATACAAATAAAAATCAACACTGTTTTACAAAAAAATTTAAAATAAATGAAATGCAGTAACTTGCCTCATTTATCAACCTTTTAGTAAAGTTGTGTGGAAATGCTGATTTTCTTTGAAATCACATGTGTATGTTAATCACCCACTCATTTGCATGGAGTGATAACCACAAATCTCCATAAAAGTTCAAATGCACAGAAAACTTGGGTAGGAAACAAATGATCGGGTTGAAAGGCAAGAAAACAGGAGGTAAAGTAATTTTTGACTCACTTCTTTGCCAATAAATATATTTGTATTGAATAATTCATTTTACTTGCCTTAATGGATAAATTAGTGTTGGCTTGCTTTCATAATTTTTTAATAATTCATACATTTTTCATCAATAATAATAATAATAATAATAATAATAATAATAATAATAATAATAATTTTTCATAAATCATTCATACAATTTCATGATGATTTTGAAACTGTGAGTTTCTCATAGTCTCAGAACATGTAAATTAATATAAAGAGTTTGACAGAGATATATAATATTATCAGTCCCTCAGAATGAAGGTGTCTGCAAAATGTAAACATAATGAACAGAAATATAAACTCAGAATATTTCATACATAAAATTGTAATTTAATTCAAATTGTATAATTTGAAGTCAATAAAATGATTGTTTACATTAGTTACATTAGTCAGTCAAAGAACATTTTTCGGAAGTTACAGGATTTTCACGAATACAAAATTTCTGGTGTAAATGCTCATACAGAGGATTTACGCATAAATCTGTTCATCCAGCTTGATGAATGAGTTCCATTGTTAGGAAAGTACTTTGGTAAAAACTGAGATATTGTAGATTAACATCTTTTTCTAGAGTTTAAACACATTTTCTTAAGTTCATGGGTGACAAAAGATAAACAAACAAACAAACAAACTAAAAAACATTTTTATTTTAAAAAGTGGCTATATTGCACTTCACACTTAGATTATAAGTGTTAGATTATAACTGCTATTGGTGTATTCATGGTTTTTCGCAGGTAATCTGCAATGTGTGTGCCAGTCATTAACTCTTTGATTCTTGGGAAAAGAAGAACAAATGAGCTACTATTCCTAGAAAAACATCTCTGCCTCTTCTGCAAAGCTAAATGTCAGATATGAACGTTAGAATTGTGTGGATAGGAAAGGGTATTGTGTGATAGAAGGATAAAAGGTGAAAGGTCAGTGAGAAGTCTGAAACAGCCACTTGTGGAGAAGGACAATCACTCTATCGATCAGTATGGCAGAGTGGGAGGAGACCAGGCGTGGAAGGTCACTAACCACAGCAACAGAGTGCCCTGAACACTCATTCTTTTCATCTCTGCATCACTATATACTGCAATGTAGTGGAATGTATGAGAATCTTTCTTTTTTTATTGCCATATTTTGTGTATACTATACAGCTTTTCACAGTATCTCCACTAGTCAGTATGTGCGAGCATAAGCTGCACATGCATAGCATATCATTTATGTATCTATGGTCCCCTCCGCTGGACTCCTGGTGAAACTACAGGTAGCGTGTCGTTCTCATGAGTACTCATTTACTTGAGTTGAGATCTCTTCTGTGTCAAAATTCTGCAAATGTCTTTATTTTTTATTCCCTCTAAAGTGTCACTAACCAAAAAAAAAAAAAAAAGCAAACACAACATTGTGCAAATGAGATTTTCACCTTTTTTATTGAAAGCTTCATTGAAATAATAATCCATAATAAACAGAAGTTTAAACTCAACATCCACTGATTTACAGAAACTCTCAGGATCACTACTCGAACACACAGGAGCCATGAATGTGCAGCATGAAAAAAGATAGCATCCTTGAATCGGTTCACTTCCATAATTTTTTCATTAACACGTACATTTTTGTAAAAAAAGAAGAAAAGATTTCCATAAATAGTTAACTTTTTCCTCTCGAATAATTCAATTTGTCACAGAAGCGTTGCTGTTTCGTCTGAATTTGGTAGATCATAGTGGATAGCTGTGCTCACACAACATCCTTTACAAAGCCACAGCTCTTGACTGATCAGTAATGATTCTTGCTTGTTTATAATAACAGCCAATTACAGAGAAAAAAATCAATACATAATGTGGGAATCTTAACGGCTAATGAAATTCATAGTGTTATTATTTCTTGTGTTAAGGATTCAAGTTAATTGCACTGTAAATCTCAGCAATGAGTTAATTAAATCATTTATCCGATGGAAGAAAAAACACTGCGATAAACAACTTGCCATTGTTCCTTAAAAGTCAAGTTTTTATTACGGTTTAGCGATTCGTTTAGGGATCATGGAATATTTCATTTTATATGCTATAGATCTGCTTGTCAAGATGAATTTGACCTGTTTTTGCAGAAGGTGAACAGTTTAATTCGGCTTGCTGTTGGATTTTTCAGTGTGAAAATCCTATTAGGAATGGAAGAGCACAGTTACTGTAAGCTATAATACAGCAACAAAATGAGAGTTTAGTTCCACCCTTTAGAGCAACTCCCTCTGTATCTGTAGTGTATATATTCTGCTATACAAGAGACATTTGGACCCTTTCCATGGTGTGAATGTAGCTGCTCTGCTAACACTGTGGTCCTTATCAAAGCAGCAGTCAGTCATTTCTTTGCCTCACATCTGCCACTGCAGCTCTCCAATACTGAATGCTTTTTTTTTTTTTTTTCTATTAGCAGCAATTACATGATAAAATGAAAGTTCCAAAAAAACACAGTAGAAAAGAAACAGAATTTGTTTCATTGAGAGAAATGGAAATGTGTAGCAAGTTCGACCTCCACACTGTAACAGAGCTTTCCTTGATTGGTTACACACTGCAGCCTATTCATCAGGACACGTGGCAGAGAGTTTCTTTTTTTCATATTCATTCCACCTGTTTCATTATACTCATTATTCTAAAGACAAAAAAGCAAGAAAAATCCCTGTCCCCCCTCCACCCCCCACTACCACCCCTTCCCAGCATCCACATAGTTTAATTACATCACTGTGAGAGAATGTTTCATTTATGGCAGTAGAAATCTAACTCTATGGTATCAGCAGCTACCAGTTTGCTTTAGCAACATATAAAAGGGAACACACAGAAGAATCTTCACCACAAGTCACCAGCTTTGCTAAGACCCTGACCTGTAGCTTCTTGAATAGGATGTTAGCCATTACGTGCTGAGGAAGAAACCGGTTAGCACCCAAGTGATGCCCTATGTGAAGAAACAATGATAAGAGATGAAGAAACTATTCATGCAAGATTAACAAATAGCATTAAGTTGGTGCAGCAAATGATCTGAGTCCTTAATTCAGAATAATATAGTCTTGAAAAGACTTGCTTGAAATTTTCAGCATCATCATGGAGAGGGAAAAGCTTAAAATAACTGCAGCTATAAATGAACACCGTGTACCATACAAAGCACATCACTGAGAGCGGAAATGTCACTATGTGTATTTAAACTTTGTGTTGAGAACAAAATCATTATTGATCATTAGTGAATAATGGATAACAACTAAAGGTTTTTTTTTCTGAGGTGAGGTTAGAACTAGCATGTGTGGTCTAAACAGTTAGCATGTCTTGCCTGGTATGTTTCATTCTTATTTAGATTTAGCTCTTCATTGCTTTTTTTTTTTTTTTTTTTTTGACAAGGCACTGGAGTAACCACCTGATCCCACTTTAAAAAAAATCATCTTGTGTTTCATAGTAACTGATTAATTTCACCTGCACTGGGGTTTTCAACAGCTGTGTATGTGTGAGTGTGAACATTTTGCAAAGTGGGACATTTACTTGAACGCATCCAGGGGAAACACTATGGCACAAAGAGAAGAAATTCTGTCAAGCTTTATCATGCCGCCTCTCAGGTAGTTCACTCGCAGTATGCATCCTATACCTATACACACTTAGCTTCCTGTTTCCTCATGGTAAAAATGCTTAAGACTGAGGTAGCAAACTGCAAAGGAGTTTAAATACACACATGTGACTACTTGAATTTTGGCAAAAGGGTATGACATGTTTGTAACACTGAGGACGTGAGAAAAAACCCTTCAAAACGTTTCCTGAAAGCTTGTCACTTCAGAAAAAGCTGATCCAGAGGAGCCATGGTGAACATGTAACACTGAGAGACACGGAGTCAGTAAACCGTGGGTGCTGTAACAGACATGTACAGAGTCGAGAGTCGGAGAACTTTTCTTTTTACAGTTTCTCTAATGCCACCTGCTGGGGATACACCACACTCAAAACACAACGCATGCAATCTAGAAGAATTGTCCTCTCTCTGTCTGAGTGATTGGTAGGAAAGCTGCAGCAGAGGAAGGAAGTTTAATTCCAGAACCCATCCCAAATGTAAGTACTGGTCTGGCCATCAAGGTCAAACAAATATTTATGAGACACAGAGACTAGAACAACAAGGCAAAAAAAAAATATATAAAGTAGAAAGAAAAAAATCTACTCCACTGTCTCTACGGGGTTTCTTCTTCTTTGGTATAAAATATGCCATCCATGGGCTGCATTTGATCCACAGCTAAGAAAGACTAAAGAAATTGTCAACAATTTCCTATTACTATTGCTTTTTGCACACATTTGCTTTATTTTAATTCAAAAGCTCCTATCTACGTACTTTTGCACTGCCAGTAATTTTTTTTCCTGGTTTTAGTTTTAAATTTTTTTTTTTTTTTTTTTTGCAATGAAACAAGCAAAGCAGGCTGAAAACACCTTAAAGCTCATAAAAATATTGCAGATAAAAACAATAATGCCATTAAAAATGATCTCCACTACACAATAAACTGCATTTCCCAGGATGCAGTGATTTAACATTTTCTTCTTCTTCTTTTTTTTTTTTTTTTTGCTAAAAAATGCAACTCTCTTTAAACACCACTATATTTTGAATGTCCTTTCTTTTAAACACAATGTCGCCACCGATAATTTAAAATGTCTTCACAAGACCTTTCTCATTCCTCTGTACACGTAATATGATAAGACCCCGCTCCATTTGTTCTTTCAGACAGCTTTTTTTTTTCTTTTGATTTTTTAATTTTTTTTAATTATTTTTTTTTAACCTTTTTTTTGTTTTGTTTTGTTTTTTGCAACAAGACGTTTAGTTTGGGAAAAGTCTTGGACGTTTCTCAAAATTAAGGCAACAAAGATGATAAACATTGATATTCTCTAGAAAACTAAAATATAACTCATAAAAAAAATCAAAACTAAATGTAGCTTAGAATCTGAGGAAGACTTCTTTTTTTTTTTCTTTCTCATTCTCTTTTCACTCTCATGCTTCCTCTAATAGAAAACTCACCATAGCTGAAAACCTACCTGCACATTCAGAAAAGAACTGGAAAACTTTGTACTTTGTACTTGAAATTCAACACTTCATGAGGAACAATGTCTTGTAAAGTGGTAGATATCCATTAAAACTCTAACGCCACGACTGCATATCTCTCTCCTCTCTGACCATGATGTAGGCTTCCACTGGCTTCACCTTGCTCTGCGCAGATGTCTGATAAATTCTCTTTTTTGTTTGGTGCTTGTGCAATGGTGGACCCAAACATCTTCTGCTCAGTCTTTCTTTTTTTTTTCGTCCTCAGCACAGTCCCCCAATCTCAAGGCAACGCAGTCACCCAAACACCCCCTCCTCCTCCTCTTGTTATCTGATCACACAAGGAACAGGAAGAGCAGCAGCGACGGATCAGGCAGTTACCGATGGATAAAAGAGAAAGAAAAAATGGTCAAGACACAACGGCATTTAAGCCTAAAATGTAAACATAAGCAAGTAAAACAAGACCCTAGAATGAAATCCTAATATTTTTCTTAATCCTACAAGAAGTTACAGTTACAATGATATTTAATATGAGGAAATTGATAACAATGATCATGGTCATGTTTCTCTGTGAACCCCTTATACAAAAGCATTAGAGTTTATTTTCTCACTCACCATGTACTAAAGATGTTCATGACACATTAATAACAAAAATATTTGCCAAACACAGTCCAATAGAACCAAGAAATGTTGGATACAAGCTGGATATAATGCTGGCATTAATGTTTTTTTTTTTTTTAGAAAGAAATGGAATTGGAAGATGGTTTGTTTGAGCAGAATGTGCAGATTTCAACTTTTTATAGGTAAATACACTTGGAATATTTATGAACATTAGTACATGATTAAAAAAAGTGGCATAGTGCAGTGCTGATATAAAAGTAATGTCAAGTCAAGTCAAGTCAAGTCAAGTCAAGAAACTTTTATTGTCATTTCAACCATATATAGCTGATGCAGTACACAGTGAAATGAAACAACGTTCCTCCTGAACCCAGGTGCTACATAGAACAACAGTGTATTATTTATGTTATAAATAATACACTAGTGGTACTAATACACTTTTCCATAGCAGTTTCATGCTTCCAAAGTTTTGGATAATTGGGATAAAAAATCATATACGATGGTGTTGGTGTACAGAAAAATCAGAGGAGGTAAACATGGATGCATACTGAGCAGGTGGATTTATGCATACTGAGTCTTCTTCCAGGCATATCAACATATCAAACCCAGTGCCTAGTAGTTTTATCTAAATATGGAACACCAAAAGGACCATAAATGTTCCAAAATAGATGATAATTTTAATACACGTGCCTTGTGTAGTTTTCTTTTCCCTCTGGATTTTTTTGCTATGAGGTGTAAATTACTATGTGCCACTAAAGTGTATTTGACTTGTCAAAGCGGTGAAGCATAAAAAATGTGTGAAAGAGGTATCAAATGCATCTCAAAAACTTGAAACAATGTGCAAAGTGGGATCAGCTATATGTGGTATTCCAGCTGTTAGTAGTGTTTAAATAATTTGTATTTTCTAAAATGAGACATGAAATACAAAAACACGTTTAAAAAGTACATGTGTTATGGCAGCATTTAAGCACAACTATTGTAAAACTATAATTCTTATTAAGCTCTATATGTCTATATGTCATGTAGTATTAAAAGAATGGTTTAAAAGAGGATATCCTGTAATTTTGAGAGTATAAATATCACCTCCTTCCCAAATAATTAGATTATTCCAAAACTCCAAAACCATATGGTTTAAAACCCATTTTATGTGAAACCATTTCACAAAAATGTCACAGTTTCTTTTCTTAAGTTGTTTAACAGAACTTACACCTCCCCCAACACCAAAACCATATTTATTCCGTATTTTTGTATGTACACTTATTTGATATTTTGATTATCATTATCAAGTTAAATAAGCATCCACCAAAGGTCATATGAGGGTGAAAGTGAAAATGCAGCAAAGTTTATGTGGAGTAAAACACATTCGCAATGCTAGTGGTTTTCTAGCAGCATTGATATTGCTGGCTACTGTGCATATGAACAGGCTATTTTAAGATTTTAAATAATATCTATTTTTGCTTTACCTAGATAGGTTTTTATTGGGATTGTAGCAGTGCGGATGGATGTGTGGTTTTGCTTCCCTCTGGTATGGATTGCAATACAGGCTAAAATAGAAGCTTATGTGCGACGTACAATTGCTTTATAAAAGCAATGTAATGTGTAGTTTGCACAGATAACTGAGATTGTAGTCAGGAAACTACAGTGTTTTCATTTTGTCTTAAGGTAATCATGCCCACACATTTGTGGACCAACAGGGGTTCACAAAGTTTCTCTGTTTTGGCAGATTTTAAAAGTTGCTATGATTACATTGTACAGTGCTTTAACCAGTACCCAGTACAATCATTCATGACCACAAAAATAGAAATAAAGCCAATAAAATTATGAAATTGACTTGTGGCTAATCAAAATAGCGACATTGCAGCATTAATCTGAAAATTATGCTTGTGCTGGCATAGAAATAGTGAGCTGTATGTTATAAAAACTGAAATCTTAGACATATCTGACTTCATAAATATATAATCTTTATAGATTGAGATGTCTAAATTATCATTATCACTAAAGTATAATGACTATGGTGTGAGAGCTTTGTTAAAATGAATCAAAATGCAGGCAGGTTGGAGTTTCACAGAGAAAGCTACGCCATTGTGTCAATTTTACACTCTAATAGGCCTAACTTTTTTTCAGTTCAAGATGATGGTCTCTTCTTAGTGAGGGGTGGGACTTAATATGATGTAAATTACATTTAATGTAGCAATGTATGTGTAAATATTAAGTGGTGCAATCTCTCTAAACTCCCGATAATGACTAAGAACTGCACTAATTATCACGTGTATAGGTAGAGTCTCACTTAGCAGGCTGGTAGGAGTAGGTGGGTGCGTGATCGGCTGTGCCATCCACACAAAGGGACTGCTGCTGCCCACTGGCATCCTGGGATGAGGGAGGAACGCTCTGCGGAGAAGCCTCTGTCACCACACCCTGAGAGATAGAGATATCATAAACATGGGTATATCTCTGAGAATCATGTGACCAAAAGCAAAAATAGAAAGGAACTGAAAGTGAAATACTGAAAGAAAATCAACGGAAAAAAGACATTCGATTTCTATTTCTTTATAGGAGGAAATGCAGTCAGATTCTGTGTACTTCAGAGATGTGAGAGAGATTCATATTTTGGGAAAATAAATGGCAAAATATATCATTATATATAATAACACTACTACTACTACTACATTTATTACAAAAACAACATCTACTACTACTACTACTACATCTATTATTAATAGTATTACTAAAAACATTAATAATAATAAATTAAAAGGTTAAATGCATGTTTGTCTTAAATAAACGTTTAAAAAAATTTATATATATATATATATATATATGTGTGCTAGATTGCATTTCTACATGTTTGCTGTAATTTATACTCACAGGTTCTGCCTGACAATCAGTCAGTGAAACTGTTTTAAACAGTATTTAAGAGCATCTGATGCAGTCTGCAGTGTCTGATGTAGTGTCTTTCATCATTTGGCCAATAACCTTGATTTCTCAGTGACTGGATGACCCAAAAATATTACCAATCTAGCATTAGTCTATCCTTTTTGATGAAGCAAAAGTGCCCTTCAAACAGATGTCTGCATTTTTGCTTTAGCAAATCATATAATTACAGACATCTCATAAGCCTTGAGAGTGGAAATCTGCAATGACACACATTCGTGTATATTCCTGATAATGATTAATATTTTCAAGGGGACTCTCTGTCAGATAATTTGTGAGACTACTGCTGATTAAGTAATGTTCTAGATCAGCTTTAATTCAGCTGGTCCTCATTAAGCTCAGTTCCAGTGGGTGGTTGAAGCCTAATAAACACTTTATGCTTTTCAAAATCGTAAAGACATAAAGAGCCTTGTGATCTGCTGCCTTGTCCATTGAACGATCTGCACATGATGCTCACTGTTGTGAAGTGGCACGTGTGCAGCATCAGCAGGTATTGCCGTGTTAGAGCGCAGGATAGAAAGTTTGTAAAGATAAACTACCTCAGGCACATGACCCTGTGTGTAGTGTTATTCTTGCACAATAGAATGCCAACTCCCTGACCAGGGTTCTGCGGCGGTCAATAACATAATCACTAGTAACAGCAGGCAATCCGCAACACTCACATAACACAATCTTTCACCCAGAGTGTCCCCTGACACTCATTTTGTCATGATTTGGCAAAAACTAGACATAAACCCCATTCTGTAGTTATATTTATGTGTGCTTTTGGATTATGATGAAATATGAATTAATAAATTTAAAACAACAGTTTTCGGAGAAAGATTTTTGTGAGGTTTTTTTTACTTTTAAAATGAAATGAGCATTCATGTCCTTGGCAGAGCACTCTCAGCCATACTACTATTTCCTGGGTGCACAAAGAACATAGAGTGGCCTTCTTTTGATTGCTCGTCTGAGTATTCCAACCTTAACAACCAAGACTTTGCTCTCGCACCCTCATTAACTGTTATTATATCACAGCATGGTTTTGGTGTTTACGCAACGCAGTTTGGTTTTAAAATGTGGTTCTCGTGTATAATCACTACTACAATTAACTATACCTAACATTTATGAAAGGAGGTTCCAACTACAGTTCCTTTTTATTGTTTACCAGTGTGGAAAGTTTTTATAAGAGTACTGTGTTTTTACTGCTGCAGTTTTGTCTTATTAGTTTTGTTATTCCACACTTGTCACTGTTTTTCTGCTAATATTAGTAAATAATTTGATTTACTGTATACTGTAAATCACATCATGAATCAGGCAGATTTTGAAAAAGTTAATAGTCCAGAATTAGGAGTTTTCATTCTTAAAAGGTTCAGAGAACATATTACTATTATTGAATATAAATTGGCAAAAATGGTTTAGCTCGTTAATGTCTTGAAACTGTATTTCCCGATGCTTGAATTGGAAGTCATGACACAAAACAAAAAAATTGTATCACTATGAGAAAGCTGGTAAAGTCATGCAGTGTGCACTAGAGGGGAGTGAAGAGTACAAAGTGTGGTAAGTGAAGGGCATCTTACCTCCACTGAGAGGGCTGAGGCAGGCACCGCAGTGTACTGGGGAATGTAGGTTCCCTGCATAGGAGCCGCAGCAGCTGCCGCTGTCATATACTATACAGACAAAGTTAGAACAGCCACTCTGGTCAGATTCTGGTCAGAAGAGTTGATCAAATAGTTTACTGGATTTGAAAATGCTGCTTACAGTGCCAGTGGTGCCGAGGGACAGATGGTTCATCTGCTGGGCGAGGGGCCCCATCATGTTGGCTGGTTGCATGGATATGGTGTGGTCCATAGCTGGCGTAATCACAGCACCCTGTGGTTGCGCGCACGCACACACACACACACACACACACACACACACACACACACACACACACACACACACACACACACACACACACACAAAACATCACATGTCGGAACTCATGGATAAGGGAAAAACAACCTATTTAGGTTCAGGTCTGGATAACCTTCCTCACGAAGTTAATACCCTTGTAATGCAATACATACACACTTTTTTTATACAGTGGAACCTCGGAGCTCGCGGCCTCAGCGCTCGAGACCTCGCATGCTCGCAACTTTCATTCCGACCGGCAACTCTCATTCAGATCGGCTCGTGAGCAACTGCAAGCTGCTCAAAACGCTAGTTTTAACATTTCTAATCAAGGTTTATCTCATTAAAATTGTCTAATAATGAAGTGTTATGGAGTGAAATAGTGTTATTTACTCATTTAAATCGATTTCGTATAGTGTTCTTTGGGTTTTTACTGGGTTGGAAGGGGCATATGAAAAGGTCGCAAAAATTCGGAACTCGAGACCGGTCTTGGTCCCTAACCCTCGCGAGCTCCGAGGTTCCACTGTATTCACAAATCTCTCTCTCTCTCTCTCTCTCTCTCTCTCTCTCTCTCTCTCTCTCTCTCTTTCTCTATCATTCTCTCTCTCTTTTTCTCTGTCATACAAAGGAATGATCTGAATCACTCCAGCTGGGCCCTATTATGGGGGCCAGACATATGTTGTTCCACTTCAACAAATGAAATAATGTGATCCAAATGTGCGTCATGCATACTTCTGCAGAGATGATGCATTGCTCACTTAGCACTGGGGTTCGCACACACTGCGGCTGTGTTTACGTTTCGACTATGCTGTTTCATGAGTGTTAACACATGTGAGGTAAAAGAAGGCACAAGCTCCTGCCATTCTTAACTGCTCACCTAACTGCGTTCCATTGCGTGAGTGAATATCATGTGTAGCAATGCTGTGCACACTCATGTCTTGATTACGATTAATAAGTCCAAAGGGATTCTCGGTCAGGTAGTTTCTCAAAAAGTAGTTATTTCCTGAAGTTTGGCCAGATCGTGTCTGGAGTAACCACAGTGCTGGCTAAAACGTGTGTTTTTAGACATTTTTGCCTAGGCCTGCTCTATCTCTGATCAAATAGTTTCATTGTGTGTGTGTTACCCAGGTTCTTCTCCAGGAGTAAATAAGAGTGCTTCAGTTTGTTGCATCGAGTAGCCTGAGCAGACCTCAGAACCCCAGAAGTTGAGGTATGTTATTTAGCACTGAATTATTTTAATAAATAAAGCAAAATCAAATAAATATAAGAATGAAGCGCAAGAAGTGTGTTTTGTAAATTTTACTCCGCAAAACTCTATCCACCATTACTGAGTTGCTCAGTCAGAAGTAGACCATTTTGGAAGTCATCTAGCAATATCAGAAATGAGATAAGAAAAATGTGTACAACTCCACAATACAGAAATAAAATACATTATACACACTAAAGTACTTAACATTCTCCAAAAAAAATTTTTCCCGGATGAGTGGATGTTATTAGAACAGTAAATGGAGACAAGATTTTTATTGGCATGTTTAAAATGTTCACATATGAAACTTAAGGTCAGGTGTCCCCAAGTTGTCCATGTAGTGCAGTATAAGCTGCATGGTTGCTATTTAAATGAATCTTTATTCATGCAAAAATATAAAAAAAGACTCGCTCATATGTTGCCTCAGGGCATAATGAGGTCATATACTACGGTCCAATCCACTATTACTACTTGGTTTGGAGCAGAACAGGCCCCCAGGTGACCCCAGGAAACAATTATACAAAAGTCTTTGCAACTTTATGCATTAATATTAATGAGCAGATGTTTGGTCAGGAGGCTTGTCATTTATAGGGTGGATGATAGCATCTGTTGTTACCAGTGATTAGTTTATACTGACATTCTGTATGGCAGAACTAACTTCTTAAACACTAACATCTTATACTTCAGACAGTTAGAACCTTAAACCATGTCAGGTGATTATGGCTGGGGTGCAGGCAGTGTCCCAATTCACTCCTAAGTTGTATTAATAGAGTTAAGGTAAGCGTTCTATAGCAGGCCACTCAAGATCTTCCAGTCCAACCCATGAAAACCATAATTTCTTCATGGATCTCACTTTATGCACAGAGGCACTGTCATGCTGGCTCGAGTCTCCTAGTTCTAGTGAATTAAAAATATAATACGTCTGCATCCAGAACAGCCTTTACAAATTAATGCCTTTGTTGTAACTTTGGGGAAGGACCACATATGACTGAAAAATTCAGGTCTGCCAATACTTGTCCATATATATGTTCAGTTGTTCATTACTAATAAATCTAATATTATACTCTTCTACACTTAAAGTGTTTACAGGGAAAAAAATACACAATTAATATAAAATAGCAGTCTGAAACCCTAATTCATTGATTTACTGAATTATCTACAGTAACTGCTTTTTTTTCTAGCTTTTTTCCAAAGCACTCTCTAGGTAATGATTCTCTGCTGCTGCTTTTTAAGAATGAAATTTTTTAATTATTTTTTATTTCTTTTTTAAATTTGCTATTTGAAAAAAAAATCTTTCTATTCTGGTTCAACTAAAATCTTGCTCTACTGCATTTGACAGACAATGCAGACAAGGTATATGAACGATGCAATACTGACTAATAAATCATGATCATGCTGCAACTGTAACATGAATTTAAATGTCTGTGATTAGCCAGCCACAACGCAATCTTTCTCACAAACGATCTAATGTGGCGGACACTGAACAGGAAGCAATTGGATTGAATTTGGTTTTGGATGCAATGCAATTAGCTCCTAAAAACTCTCATGTAGCATTTTGCGGCAGTATTGTTTTCGGGGTTGAGTGTTGCTTTGAGAGTCGTTTCACACACACAAGAACATAGGCGCTTTCTCCCTCACAGACACACAGGCACGCTCAAAGTGCACTCAGACTCGGTGTCTGTCTCTGTGTGAGTGCAGCTCAGCGGTGCTTGTACTGTCAGTAAGTCTGTTTAAAGAATAAACCGTACAGACACTCGGCGTCAGAGGAGCTCTGTCTTTATCCTATCCGTTAGAGCTAAACTGCTGGAGTTGTTCCTCTCATCTCTGCTACGCCCAGGGCCTCCAGCTACGAGCTCCCCCACCTCCAACATGCTCCCATAATGAGAGAAGGAAAAAG
>NC_139574.1:16854489-16911989 GCF_946808225.1 Silurus aristotelis
CCCCCTCCCATTCCCCTTGCCGGTCAAGGCTGAATCAAAGTTCATAACTCAGCATATAAAAGCAAGAATTGTGTTTAGTAACCGTGCGCTTAACATTAGGATACGAGTAGTTTTTAGCATCTATGCGTCAATCAGTACTTCAATTAACCGCCATACACATTACATTTTCAGCCTCAGTGCTTTTATAGGCGACAGTGAGAATGATCAAGTAAGTCAGTGCAATACGTGGGCAAAATAGAAAACACTATTTACACGTGTGCAATATTACACTATTTAAGGGTGCACTATTTGACAAAAATGCTCCTTGGTGGGCGACAGGGTGGCAAACGTATCTTGGCTGAGATAAAATTATCTATTCGGGAACTGAGACAAAAGCTGTTGTCCATCAACAGAGCTTGTTCATTTTTTCTTAGGTGGAGGATGCAATGCCTACAGCAATGCCTGGGAGGTTTCTCCAGGCTGATAATGACCCAGGAGTTGAACCACCCTGTTCAACTCAGAGTAGCATCTGATAATGAGTCTGGAATGGCCTCTGCCACCTGGTGTGTGAAGGTTCTAAACTAGCTGTGACAGCCACCCACAAAATTGTCCGGCACTGGATTGAATAGTGACGTAGCACCCTTGGCAAGGAATGCACTTTTTTCCCCCCACGCACTGCAATTCACAAAGGAATGCCACAGTGCAGGGATTTTAATTAGATTTTTATTAAACATAAAAAGACCACAAAAATAACTGCAGGAGTGGGCAAGATTTGTCAGAATGCATCAGGGAATGGGCAGATTTAAATACAGTCCAGTGCAAAACTCTATACTTAACCATAAAAGTGATCTCAAAGTGATAACGTTCCAATAAAGCAATGGAAAAGAATGATACGATTCGCGGTTGACCGTGGAAAGTGGTTTAGAATATATTCAGACTAACAAAGAACATTTAACCTGCTTTGTCTACATTCTGCCTGCACCTTTTACTGTCTGCATCGCTGTTTTTTCACCGTGTTGACTAGTCGACAGTTCCCCCAAAGAAGGTACTAGTCCACCTACGCATACTGTATGTATAATAAATCAGAAGCATATGACTTTACCTGATATGTGGAAACCGGAGAGGCAGCAATGAATGGTGTGATTGATGTCTGGGCGATCATGCGGTTGGTGGAGATACTGTATGGAGAGGAGTAGAACCTGCGCACACACAGCCAGACATCAGTCATGTATAATGACCGAAGCTCACGCAGCACAAAATTACTTAAAAGCTTTTACACGTTTGTGAGGAGAGAACAAGGTCTCGTTTCACTTCATGTCTCTGAAGGTGAAGTGTATGCGTGTGCACTTGCTATACAGTGTGGTGTGAATGTGTGTGATCCAGTTATTCCCTATGGCTGTCTGAAGGTGGAGCGATGGACCATGACTTTATTTAGCATTGTGTACCCAGAGCGGACATGTTTCATTTGGTAGGCTTGTTGCTATGCTATATCGATTGGTGCGCCTGGCGGCTGAGTAATGGAGCATTGGGAGTGAAATGCTGTCTTCTCTTAGCTTCTGCTCCTTACACCCAGCATATGACAACCTCTAAGTGTGTCACATGTTACACCAATGAAGGCATATGGCCAATTAGAGCAATAAAAAAAATAGAGAGAGGTATGGGATACCCGTTCAAGTTTCAGTAGTCACATTCGGTTTTCACATGCGATTCTGGTTTAAGACCATTGCAGCTCGGCTCTTATTTATGTTAGCTATTAGCAGCTACGACCTCCTGTCAGTAAGATGAGATGGCCCATTAAACAATTGGAAAGGTCTAATTGAGAACAGAACATTACTAATACTGCAGAATCGGCTCATGACTTGTTACGAGAGGTCGTCGTGATTAGGTTTATATGATCTGGACATATCAGAAATGCACAAATTGGTCAATCTTACCATGGAGAAACAGAAAGTGGGTTTTCTTTCTGGCTCCCTTGAGTGAGTTAAGGACAACTTGAAAAATAATATGAAACATATAATGCATTTTTTCTTCTGCATTGTACTGTATCTTAGAGCGAAATTAAATATTCAGAAAGAGTAATGCTCCCGTCTGTTGAGCTGTAACTGAACTAAAAAAATGAGCACAGTGATATTACTGATTGATTTTTTTTTTTTCACTTGTTTGACCTTGGATGAAGAATAAAAAAATAAAATCTGGAGACAATTAAAGTTAAGAAAATCAATGCAATGACTAAAATCACATATTAGTGAATCATGAAGAATGTGAACATTAACTAACAAGGTAAAAAAAAACATTGGCTTTGATTCCAGGTTGTCTTTCAAGCCACATTAATGCACGATCTTCCACATATTGTATACTTCTCTTCCTCTTCTTCTATAGTGAGGTACTAACCTTGCTCGTTTTTTATCTGTGTATGTGTGCATGTGTGAGATGGTAAATGCTGTGTCAGTCTGCAGAGGAAGAGGGGCTCGATCTGCTCTCTGGAGGGCAGGATCATGGGCATCAGGGCCAGAAGAGCTGGCAGAAAGACAAAGCTCATATTTCCCTTACACAAGCAGTCACATTCAGCCTTGCAGCCCGTACCTGACGAAACACTTACACCCTGCAGTGCAACAGCAGCACAAACGCAGATGGGACAGGACAGCTTCTCTGTGTGTGTGCTTGCGTGCGCGTGTTTGGGAGTGGGTTACACTTGAGAATTAGTCATCATGCCTCAGACTTTTGCACCCCTTTCTATAATACTGTCATGGCAACTGAGGAGGAAACTAATAAACCAAGTGTGTCTGGAAGAAAAATATAAAACTAAAAATAGACTTACCCATTCTGCATTGCGGCAGGGTCATAGGGTAACGCCATGCCACTCTGAAAAACAAACAGAAAAAATAAAAATAAAAAATAAAATAAATAAATAGTAAAAAAAAAAGTGTCCATACAGAAGGGATTAACACTGAAGTGAGAAAGAAGCTGTAAATTATACTGAGTCATGTCGGCCGAGGGTCTAGACTGTCTGGCCAAATACATTTTATGTCTTTAAGAGCTTGGGCCAGGCCTTGTAACGGTGAATCTATTACCTTGCAGAGTCGGGCCAGCAAGAGCCAGGCTTGCTTCAGTTTGATATGGCACAAAGTTATTTGCTGTTTACAAGTCTGCAAGGGACATCACTCATGTTGACAGAGCCATGGCGGCTAATTGAATGAGAGTAGAGGGCAGCACTGGCCGACCCCTTTTTTTTTAAGGGGACACGAATAAATAGGTCTGTGCACAATGCCAGGCTCTCAGCAGGGGAGAAAACACAGGGAATAGTGGGAGATTTGCTGGAACAACCCATGTGTGCACTGTATTATAAGTCCTCTTTTCTCTCTGAGGACCTCTGGGGTGTTAGAGTATAGAGCTCTTGTACAAACACAGACACCTGTCTGAGTCAGTCTAGGCAAACTCCTGCCCCATGCCAGGTTTGGGTAATGGAGCTCACAGTGGTTGTGGCCTAGACTGGCATCTGGCATGTTTCCATGAGCCATCATGCCAATGGCCGGGCTGCCCAGAAAATGCCAGCACTTCTTGCTCTGCTGTGGGGTCGCCTCTCTTCACAGTTCAGAAACGAGCTGAGGAAAGATTAAAAGACTGAGAGGGAGGTAGAGAGCTTAAACAGGGCCAGATGTGCCTGTCAATCAAAGCAGCAACCCCCTCCTCTGCTCTCCTCTCATCCCTCGCTCCTCGCTTCTCCTCTCCTCTACCCCCAAGCAGAATCAGAGGGCATGCTTAGCAGCGGGTGCCTCTCATCTCACTGATTCTACTGCTGCTCTCCACACAGACTCTTTTGTCTCACAGCTCTTCTTGCCTTGTCAAACCGATGCGTTTTGGTGTTTGTCTTCAGGGGTTAACCTCACCTTCTTTTCCCTACTTATTAAAAATATGGCACTGACCATGTTTTTTTTTTTTTATTTTGGAGTCATGCAGTCTGTTTAGAAATATTCAGTGTATCTTACCCTTCAATATAATTGAACATGAGTTTAAATTATTTTTAAACTACATTTATATGTGCTATACATTTGATTAACACATTAAATAATACACTAACAAAGTTAAGGGTTATGCATATTGCTGTGTAAATAGCATTACATTAAATGTGTAAGTGACATTACATTAATGAATGAAAAAACTCATTACTTTATGATTTCTACTTCCAAAACCTTAAACATGGGGGTTGGGTTTAGTGTTTAGGAGTTTAGGTTAATTGAAAATGTAAAAGTAGAAAATGTAAATAAAAATGTTGACCTGAACTAATGTATTATAGGTGAAAGGTAGTATAGTGAAAAGGATAAGGATAGAGAAACTCACCTCTCCTTCCCTAGGCCACGGTCTACCATTCTGGGGATACTTGCTCTGGCTCTGTCGCTTCTTCTGACCCCCATCTGCAAACTTACACAGCAGCGGCTCTGTGGGCGCTGGAGAAAAAAAGAGAGAGCGAGGAAGAGAATGGGAAAGAAAACATCAGTCAGCTCGTGTGTAGAGTGAGAGCGAGTGAGCGGGGTTGCTAAAGGTCATCGTCAGTAGGCTAATGGAGAGGTGATGACCTCAGCAACGATGACTGTCAGGGGTTTGAACAAAAAGGAAATGTTACACCTCGGGTATCCGCACAACTCCAAAGACCCTGCAGAGCTGGAATGGAAAACGCAAGTCCCCTTTTGAAGTTTGATTCCCATCGTGTTTCTTTTCTCTTTTTCTGTATTCATTCCATCCTATGCTGCCCCCATTCTCTCTGCTAAGATGCTCAGACTCCACTCTTGGCATGTGTTCCCTTCAAACCTCCAACATCAAAACAAGCTTGCTGGCACACCTTCAAAGCCCAGCTCTTGATAGTGTTGAAAAAATAAGCACGGTAATCGCGATTGTAAATAACTTAAACATTATAACAGTCCCAAGTTCTGACCAACAGTGATATCTTCAAAATGAAAAAGTTGTTTGATTTTTATGCTTGTGCAAGTGCATATCTAGGATCATGACCTTTTGAGCCAACTATGACCAGTTCACATCTTTAAATTTGACAAGCGTTCAAAACAATTGTACTCCAGAAAAGGTCAGCTCTAAGCTCAAGCACACATTTGTTTTCTTTTTCTCTGTTTCTGTGTCCTCATTTTACACACATTTAAGCAACAGTGTAGGCTGTAAAATACACTAATATGTGTTCCTGGAACACTTTAAGTGTCTCTGTGCTCATTTTTTCTTTCGGAACAAAGTCCTATGAGCCTTTCGTTAAACTGATTTTGTTTCCGCAGCAACCAGATGAAAAAAAAACTCATTTTGAGCAAGCAAAACTTTCAGTAAGAAGATATGATCTGCCAAAGAGTGCTGATAGATGCCGGACAACCTTTATGTGGTCTTTGTGCAGTCAACTCCAATGACTAATCCAGCCTTAAGGCTAAACGACGTTACACTCACCTCTGCAAGTACCTCGGCAAGGCAAAGAAAACATTCACCATATTCAGCGCCTTAGAGAGAAGCCGAAACAATCCAGAGCTAGATTGTTCAACAAAACTAATATCTCTCCATTGGGACATTCATCCTGTTTCATTTTTGATCATATGCAAATATGCAATAAAGATTCATGCCTAAACATGTATCAAGCTACACTAACATAGAACAGTAAAAAACACCTAGAGGTTCTGCGCACAACAGTAAGAACTGTCCATGCATTTTTCATGACATTTTTCAAAATTGGTTTACTAATGAGAAGATGTAATGAAGGCAACACAGTTATAGCTTACTGATGGCGTTTTAAAGCACAACAGAGAACAGCACAAATAGAGAAGAGAAGAGAAGAGAAGAGAAGAGAAGAGAAAAGAAGAGAAGAGAAGAGAAGAGGATATTTGAGAAATAAGGAGAATGAAAGAGAAAAAAGAGAAGAAAAGAGAAGAGAAGAGGATATTTGAGAAATAAGGAGAATGAAAGAGAAAAAAGAGAAGAAAAGAGACGAGAAGAGGATTTTTGAGAAATAAGGAGAACGAAAGAGAAAAAAGAGAAGAGAAGGGGATATTTAAGAAATAAGGAGAACGAAAGAGAAAAAGAGAAAAAGAGAAAAAAAAAAGAGAAGAGAAGAGAAGAGAAGAGAAGAGAAGAGAAGAGAAGAGAAGAGAAGAGAAGAGAAGAGAAGAGAATTGAGGACGTGGATGAATTTGTGGGGCTGTCAAATAGGACTTCGAATCACATATTACTGTGTGAGTGAAGAGATGGAGACAAGCTCACTCGTTCACCTGCCTGGACTGTGTGGGTCTACACCTGCAGCCCTGTCATCACATTCATATTACCCAGACACACATTCACACACAGACTCGCACGGCCCTGTGCTGATAAGACCTGTGCACAAGCACGTCTGTTGTTGGAAGCGAGACAGCCAGAGAGGCAGAGCAGATCACAGCATTTACAGCATGCACAAAATGTTAGCACAAGCAACTCCCCCCCCTCTCTCTCTTAGCCAAGTGCAAACAATGGGATAATAAGAGAGAGAGAGAGAGAGAGAGAGAGAGAGAGAGAGAGAGAGAGAGAGAGAGAAGAGAGAGAGAGAGAGAGAGAGAGAGAGAGAGAGAGAGAGAGAGAGAAAGCAGGAGAGAGAAAGAGATTCAGCTGATGGAGTGAAAAAGTCAAAGATTTGCTTTAAGGTCCTTTTCCAGCACTGTGGGAAAAGGGCTAAATCTGAAATAACAAACAATGGTGTCATAAAGTCGGGAGGCCAAATAACTCAGGGGGTTTCACTGTTTTTGGAGCCCAGAGAAATAACCAAGGGTATTTTACGAGCACTCGCTGCCTGGCTTTCCCCGCATTTATTTTGTTAGTCAAGATGCCCTGAACCTTAACTGCTGATTCTCAGTGATGCGTTTTAAATCTGCACTTTTGATCTTCTATACTGGACTTACTAACAGACTCTGGATATCACCCAGGGAATTTTTTTAGATGCACACACACACACACACACACACACACACACACACACACACACACACACACACACACACACACACACACACACACACAATCATGTGCACACACACACACACACAGAAGTATGCACCCAGTGGGGTGAAGAGGTGTAATGATGGCAGCGAGGACAGCTGGGTTTCACTACCTTAGACTTTAATAAATAATCTGAGTGTTTTTTTCAGTCTGCTTCCACTATCATACTTTCTGAACTTAACCACGACACAACCCCCTGCAACCTATGAAAAAAAAGCATGCATCTACACATGCACCTGACACATAAAGCCTAAAAAGAAATCTTAGGAAACTGTTTTGTAGGACATACCATACCCACCTGAAAAAAACATATTAATCAAATATTATTCTTTAGTGCTCTTAATATCAAATCATTGGCCAGAAAATTATTATGAATAAAACCAATATTTATAGCCTTTTTTTTTACACTTTCAATACTTGTTCCATTTATGGGCTTGTTATCAGGTGTGGCAGATGACCAAATAATGACTAAGCTACCCAGAAGATATTTTTGGAAAGATTTATACACACTAGACATGTGCTATATTTGTGTTCATTTCACATCATTTTAAATCATAACGTTTGAATTATTATTGCGGTTTCAAGCTTTCGTGTCCAAGAAGGGTATATAAGTAAAATGTTTTTTTTCTAGATTTTCCTCTAACACATCACTGCAGCAAATTTACAGTAAATAGGGAAATGTAGGCACAGAGAATCTTAGGATTATATCTATATTATATGACCATATATAAATATGTACAGTATATACACATGAACATATATATGATTTTTTGTGATCAACTCATAAAAAAGAAGCTCTCGGACTGATGTAAGCTAATCATTTTCCAAAATATACACAGTTGCACACTCACAACATACTGTTTATAAACAGATTCAACTTCAGGAAACCTCATTATCCTGGGAAGAGATCCTGAACCAGCCACTGGGATTAAGGCAGAGAAAACACCCTAAATAGGTCCATTACAGGGCACCATGCACACACACGTTCACACAGGCAATTTATCTTAGCTAATCCACCTACTTGGACGCTTGGGAGATTGGAGGACCCTGGAGCTGTGAGATGGCAATGCTACGCACTGCAGCACCATGCCTTAACAGCATTTAAATTACTGTTCTCTTTTTTTCCCCCACATTACATTATTCTATACATTTCCACATATCTAGGGATTTAGGCACGTTTTTTTTGCTTGCACACTTCCAGCATCTCATTTTCTTGCGCATGCAAATGCTCGATTCTGACCGCACTTTTAAAACGCGATAGTGAGTATTATTTTACAAGTGCAAAGTCTTTTCCACTCATTTTTACTACAGATAAGAGTTCAAAGACATTCTCGTTGTAAACCCATTTGTTCCCCACAACTACAGAAACACACACAGGCATGCATGGTGAATTGGCGCGACCATACTCAATTGCATTTCCCTAAACAGCTCAAGAGAGTTTTCCTGTGTTGTGAGGACTGGCCTACAGGCAGGAGGGCAATGCAGAGAAAACTTGATGTTCAGGAAATCTGGAGCTTGCCTTTGAGTAGGCTGGTGTACATGTGCTTTAGCTTGTGTGGATAAGTGTCTGCTGCTTAGTGTTCTGAAAACATTTACCCAAACTGACGGCTCTAACCAAGCTGTTTATTAACTCTGGGTCATGGAACAACAGGCATTCTAATGGAAAGGGAGGAAGACACAAGCAGAGGAGTGAGTGAGAGGCGATGGAGAGCCGCTCAAATGAGAAGACGTACATGTGTTTCTAATTGAAAGGATCCGCGTCCAGCTTGCCAGCTCATGCTGTGCTCCCACAGACCCGCAGGTCTCTCTGTGGGCGGTGCACATTCCTGCAGGAGAGAAAGAGGGCGAGTCCGTCATCATTTATCCATCCTCTCACTCTTTCGCTCCAGTCCAAAAGCAACTCTGAGAGGGATGGTGGTGAGAAGATATAAAAGGTAACCACTAGACAATCCAGATGGGATCTCTTGTTGAGAGCCGCCCAGTTTTTGCCCAAACAAAATTTGATGACTTTAATGTAATGTAATTCTTTAACATTTTCACAATGTTCTGAAAACGTATTTAATTTAGAAAAGAAGATAATCCTAATGTTCTTCCAGATGCAACAATGCAGCAAAGGTCACTATAACACAATATACATTACATGAACTGCCATTACATTCAGTGTGCATTATTCCCAATGAATGCCAAGTGTGCCAGGGATAAGTTCCGTATGACTGAATGGGATGAATCGTTTACAAACAAATGTTTGAATTTTTTTTTAGCTTGATCTTCAAAGAACTTCAATGTTAAAAAAAAACATCCTGCTAACCTCCTCAGCTGGGCTGAGGTTAGCTGCAGTTGTGCTGGAACAGGGTGTGCTGCACCACATTCAGAATGTGGGAAAAAAATGGTCTTGTTTACCAACAGGCAGTGTGGTGTTTGTCCTGGCACAGTGTGTTCTGTGTGCTCTCATTCTCGGCATGTGTGTGCCGAGGTGTGGGTGGGAGGAGTGTGTGACCCTGACGACGCGGGTGTCTCCACACCGCCCACGCTCTAATAGCAGCCGCTGCATGCCTCTGTTCAAGTGCCAATGCTGCAGAAGACTGCACAAGCTGGGGGCGGGTGGTGAGAGAGAGAGAGAGAGAGAGAGACAGAGAGAGAGAGAGAGAGAGAGAGAGAGAGAGAGAGAGAGAGAGAAAGAGAGAGAGAGAGAGAGAGAGAGAGAGAGAGAGAGAGAGAGAGAGAGAGAGAGAGCACATAGATTTCTCTCTGATTGGAGTGCAAAGTGCCTCTATTGTGGAAAGTACAATACCAGATATAGCTAAATGATCCAGAACAGGACACATGAGTACAGATGAATGCAGGCATCTAGGATGGATGTGTCCATATGAAAATGTGTGGAATTTTTTTTTACAAGTGCAGTTACATGCCTTAGCCTGATTGTATGTTGCAAACATCTTGAAATATAAACCACAGTGTTGTTCTTGCAACTGCTATTTAATTATTTTTATTTATCCCCTTTCAAAAAAATAAAAAATAAAAACAACACTCTCACTGTGCTGGAATGCAGGACATATGCTAGACATATGCAAACATTTTTTAAATACATTGCCACATGTTTGCTTTATTAGGAGCATGGAGCTCATTTCCACATTTCTGTGATACAAGAGAATATACCTTCAAAAACCCAAAGAAAAAAATACAAAACAGCAAACAAGCACAAGTATTCACAAGTCGGAATAGACAGATATGCCATTCATTCTCAACTCATCTCCAATTTAATGTATGTGCCTTGCAGTATAAAAAATATCAGCAAATAAATATACAAATCATATGTTCATCTATAAAGTGTAAATCAGATAAATTGTGTGAAGGGCAAAAACCTTGCAAATGAAGTGCTGAGGGAATGAAAGCTGAATAAAAAATAGCTGAGAGCCCTGAATCTGGAATGAGAGAGAGAAAGCGATTTGACCAGAGCCTGGATTTGTTTATTTTGGGGCGAAAGCAGGTAAATACCAGCGGACTGTTTGATATCCTCTGACATTGAGAGAGAGAGAGAGAGAGAGAGAGAGAGAGAGAGAGAGAGAGAAAGAGAGAGAGAGAAAGTGTGAGAGAGAGAAAGAGAGAGAGAGAGAGAGAGAGAGAGAGAGAGAGAGAGAGAGAGAGAGAGAGAGAGAGAGAGAGAGAGACAGAAAGATGGGAGATGGCAGACGAGCTGGAGATACACAGAGCAAGAGTGTTAGTGGGCAGAATACAAAGTCTGCATAATCATCTTAGCCTGCCCACTTCCTGCCTTTTAATGGCTTTGCCACTGTTTGTGTGCTGTTGTTTTGAGCTCTGGGCTACAGGGAGATCAGCCCTGTAGCTTGCTCATAGAGCGGGCTATTGAAATGCACAGAACTGCACTGTGATCTCACTAACTTTACAAGCCTCGCATCAAGCACTTCTCCTTCACCCGGAGAGAAAAAAAGCGACAGACGTCTGGAAGGAGGGTGGGTGGGTGCATTGTTTGTGTCCTCTGTTAAAATGCACTATTCCTTAGCTGAGCCAGACGTGCACTCCATTAGGACGTTGGGTTCACATTGCCCTAAGAGGAAATACATTACCGTCTGCATAAAAAAAAAAAATCACTGGTCATTAAAGAATGAGCTGTCCTGTTCAATTCTCATATGCAGAATAAAGACGACAGCAAAAAGCAAAGCTCTGTTAATTTGGCAGGTCATTGAGGATGAAGATGTGTATGTGCCCATGCGTGCTTGCTTGTGTTTGTGTGTGAAATCAAATCAGTCTGATTTAGACATGCATGAGTCATCTAGCAGCTTCAATTAAAGCTTCATAAAGAAAAGCACATTAGGATGTCTTAATGGGCTTCCTCTCAAAGCCTAAATCCCTCTGTTGTTGGCTGCTATCTCCTCCCAGGTCAGGCGCACACACAGCTATTAGAGCACTCGAGATCCGATCGTTTTCACTGAAGGATCATTTTACTCCCACTCTCTCCGCCGTATTAGAATTCTATCTGCTATAAACGTGATAATCTCGGCTCGCCCATGTATGTCACATCGCAGCTAAATCAATCACTTAACCACTAAGGGGAAACACAACGGAAATAAAATAAAACAGCCAAGCAGTTTAAAAATTACTTTTACAGTAGCACGCATGTACCACATGCGGCTTGCAAACTGTGAATTGAATTTTTAGGATATGAATTGAATTTCTTTCCAAATTTGTGGTGGTTTGTAAAGGTTAATTTAGCATATTGCTACTAATAGCAAATCCAGTGTGGCATTTACTCAGCAGGAGCAGCCTATGTTAATCAATCAATTATATCGAATTAAAGCATGCTCTTCATAGATCTGTGCAAAGATCCTACGCTTTTCCCTGATCGAACGCTTATTAAATGTGAACAGTGAAATTCAAGGGATAATCAACAATACAGATTTGAATGCCATTTATCATTATTTTGCACTGGAATAGTTAGTTACAATAATAACTAACAATATTTTAATAATCCAACTGATAACCTAAACTGAATAAAGGCAACTTTAACTATGATACCTGATTGGTAATAAAATTAATGAAATGTATAAAGAAGTCACAAAACCATTAACCCCATACAGAAATCTGATATATGGCCATATATGAACATATAATTAAAATGATACTTACAGTGTATGTGTATATATATATATGGGTGCCTTTATGCATCATATTCAAGCAAATTTACGTGTATGATTGTGACCTCAACGTTCATTTTACTTTGCTAGAAATATCTTTTGCAAATATGCCAAAACGTTGGAATAACAACCTTATTTGACTGTGTATGAAAGTTATCTACATTTAAAAGTTTGATTTCATGTTAAAACAAATTGTGTACATGAAGTGAAACATGCATTTTCATGCTGAGTTGTAACTTTATTACAAAAAAATCCAACTATTGGCTGTTTTCTACTATTTCAGAGACCTCATCAATTTTACATCATTCCACATGTTTGCATTTTTGACTCTGGCTTATTATTATAAAAGGTTGATGTGTCTTGTTTTCTCTCTCCTTTTGAATTATATATATGACTTATATGATATGTGAGTTTTGAAGTGGACATTATTCCATCATTTTTGACTCCAGTTTGGTACAATCAAGTTCCATATAATAAGAAAAAGTGCAAAATGAAACTGTACCATGCAATGATAACTTTTGTGAATACATCCCTCACATTTCAGCAACCATTTAAGTGTTTCTTCCCAAAAAATAATACTATAGAAATAAAACTTGTATATATTTTAGAGTCGTCAATGTGCAGTTTGTATAGCAGTATAGATTTACTGTCCTCTAAAAATAACTCAACATACAGCCATTACTGTCTAAATAGCTGCCAACAAAAGCAAGTACACCCTAAGTGAACATGTCAAAAGTGTGTCCAAAGTGTCAATATTTTGTGTGAGCACCATTGTTATCTACCACTGCCTTAATCCTCCTGGGCATGGAATTCACCAGAGCTGCACAGGTTGTTGCTGGGATCCTCTTCGTGACATCAGGGAGCTGCTGTATGTTAGACACATTGTGCTTCTCCACTTGAGGATGCCCTCAGGTGCTCAATCGGGTTCAGGTCTGGAGACATAGTTGGCCAATCCATCACCATCAGCTTCCTCAGCAAGGCAGTTGTCATCTTGGTGGAAAGTTTGGGGTCATTATTATGTTGGAAAACATTAGTTTGGCCCAGTTTCTGAAGGGAGGGCATCATGTTCTGCTTCAGAATGTCACAGTACATGTTGGAATCCATGATTCCCTCAATAAACCACAGCTCCCCCAGTACCAGCAGCACTCATGCAGCCCCAGAATGAGGCTACCACCACAATGATTGACTGTAGGCAAGACATAATTTTCTTGGTTTTCCTCACCAGGGCATCGCCACTCATGCTGGACACTATCTGACCACAGGACATGGTTCCAGTAATTTATGCTTTTTTTTTAAAAGGTTGTCTTTAGCAAACTGTTTGCATGTTTTCTTGTGAACCAACATCAGTAGAGGCTTCCTTCTGGGACAATGGGCATGCAAACCGACTTGTTACAGTGTGCGGTATATGGTCTGTGCACTACGTGTATGGGACAAGCAGACCTTTCCGCTTCTATAACCTCTAAAAGTAAAGCCAGAAAAAACGGCAGTCATGCGTCTGACAGCACAAATGCGTATGTTTTTTAAGCAGCTTCTGCACCTGACACACAGCACAAGGACTCAACTTCTTTGATCGCCCCTTTCGAGAACTGTTCTGAGTGGAACCTGTCTTGGAAAACCTCTGTATGACCCTGGCCACTGTACTGTAACTCAGTTTTAGGGTGATACTGATCTTCTTATAGCTTCGCCCAACTTTGTAGAGAGCAACAATTCTAATTTGTAAATCCTCAGAGATTCTTTTCCATGAGGTGTCATGTAGAACAGCCAGTGGTCAGTATGAGAGAATTGTACTCAAAGCACCACATTTTAACTGCTCGAAAACAAGATAAACAAATTTGTATGGTTTTGTCAAGCAGACAAAACATGAACATGATAAATAGAACATGTGGCTTTGCATGGTTAAGTGATGTAGAGCTGTTATCACTTAGGGTGTACTCACTTTTGTCACCAGCTTTTTTTAAATGAATGGCTGTATGTTGAGTTATTTTCAGAGGACAGTAAATCTATACTGCTAGAAAAGCTGCACATTGACTACTCTAAAATATATCCAAGTTTCATTTCTATAGTATTGTTCCTTGACAAGGTAAACTAAAACGGCTGGTTGTATTCTATACGCATATATGCGTAATATATATTTGTATTTAAAAAAAAAATGTTACAGATATAAAAATATTTTTGTAATATTTTGAAATATATGTGCCATATACATGTACAAATATCTGACATATTTCTATATCTGTGAAATCCAAACATGAACATGTATGCAATATATGTGCTTTGCATATATTGCTATATATCAGATTTCTGTATGGGACCAGGATATCATCTTTCTAAAATCCTTCTCAAAGCAACTAAACCCTGAAGTAAAAAGACCGTCCTATGTGGAAACAAAATTAATTTTAAACATATTATCAGATCTAAAAGTAATACCACAACAGAATGAGACAAAAAATTAATATTACTTTTGCTGTGTGTTTAAAGGACATTTAGTTGATTCTTAAAACAAGTGAAAAAACTAAAATTCCATGAACATTCAGACCGGACTATTAGTTTTGTTTTTCGTGGTTATGGTAATGTTCCTCTCATATAACATGTATTGTGTGTCTAAAATGAGAACTTACACAAAACGCTGAGTTTAGAGGGTAAGGAAAATTTGGACTGTGTAAAAAAATGCGATTGTTGAAACTTTCCAAAAATAAAAAAGGCCTTGGCTCTTGAGTGGCACAATGGAATAGCATTTGCCAAATTGTTGGGTGCCAAGGGAGCAAAATTGGCCATGCTCTCTGAGTGGGTGGGATGGCATACTCTCTCCCTGTCAATCACATTGACTCTACCGAATCATGGCCTTTCAAATGTGTAGTGTTGATAACAGAAGACATGCGGAGGCTGGCTTCACGTGTCTCGTTGTATGATATGGGAAAGAAGGCAGGTGGGTGGGAATTGGCAGAAGGAACAAATTAGGAATAGGGGGAAAAATCTAATTAAAGTTCATAATCATGTGTTATGGCATGATGGAAGAATGGAGGAATCAGGCAGGCTTAAAATCTGTCCTAAATCAAGGTTATGGGTGTAATAGTGTAAGTGTGTGGCCACAACAGCCATCCAAAAACAGATGGAGGACATGCACCAGCTCGCTTTTGCATTCAAAACCTTTATGGTTAAAATGATATTCCACGATCCCCTCCACCATCCCATGAGTTATAATGAACCCACACTAACTCAACCACCATAAAGCACAGTTGGATCATGCTTAAACAAGGCCATCACACCACATGTTATGTTCCCTCCTCCCTGTGCACAGCTTGGATTTGTTTAATGTGTGAAAGAACATTTTTGGAAATTCTTAAAATGAGAGCAGAAGGATTTGGCATGCAAACATGCACATGCAGCCAGTTACTGCTCTATTGAGTGCAGGTGTTTTCTCAGTTTCTCAAAAGAGAAAGAGAAAGAGAAAGTTGGATGGAAGCATTCGGAGGGAGAGCACCATGGCCCATTACGCTCGGCAATAAGGCCAGAGAAAGTAAACTGCTTCATTAGCACATCTCTTTACCAGCCCCCTCCTTCAGCCCTCCACTCTGTGAAGTGTGTGCCTTAAACACACTGTCTAAACATCAGACGTCGGTCAGAGTCCAGTGCTCATTAGTGCCTTCGATTACTCGAGAAACCAGCATGCTCTGTCTCGGGCCAGCTGATCCCCATGCAGACACACTGCAAATAGCAAGTCTGTCTGAATAAAACCACTCCTATAGATTATGAAAGGAGTTTATATCCCAAAGGCATTGGATTTTTTTTCCAGCATGCCTTTCATGCTTAGGAAATAGAACTATGTGCTTTGATAGTTTGATGTTATCTTATTTTCTATTACCAAATGGCTTGAAAATGTGTATTATTATTATTATTATTTTTTTCTTTTGTTGCATCAAGAGCAACAGCACCACCAACAGTTGTACATACAAATACACAGAATGGTAATGACACAAAGCTGGTGCTGCTTTCTTTCTTCCCCAGTCTGTACATCCACATGGTCTTTCATTTCAGCTTCATTTGTGGTCATTTATTTAAGCCTGCTTTATTCTGAGAGCCACAACATGTTATCAGCAGTGATCAAAAAGACATATGTCAAATAGTTTAGCAGGTCTTACAAATTAGATGGAAGATTGCTTTCTTGATAAATAGCTTTTTAAAATGCCTTAGGAGGAGAAACTCGAAATAAACTCTGTCTAATCAAAGTATAAATGAAGGCAGAACAGAACAATAAGATTTGTTTGAATTGAAACAGCTTTTCTGTCTACCATGCTCGCTATTCAGAAAAGACACAGCATGATTACGGACTTGAAACTCAGGAAGTTTGAAAAATAGTGTGTTGTCTATCTGTCTATCACCGAGTGTGTTGCCATGTGGATGCGTAATCTGTTTTATAACTGTGACATAACACCCTGTGCTTTAATGCCCAACCATAAAGGCTTTATAATGTTAATGCTGCATTTCTGATTGTATTATTTAATAATATATTAGCTATTGCATACAGTTTCTTTAGCAGCCATCACTGCTTTTTTTTTTTAATCAGGGAGTCATCAAAGGTGGTTCGGTTGGATATACGGTGCAAAGTTGCCTGTGTGTGTGTGGGAAGAGATGAAGAGACATGAGTCCATTGGCTAGATGAGAACCGTCAGCAGAATTGCAAGGTTGCATGGACCTCCCCAGACAATAACTAGAGGTGCATGTTTGTATGTTTGGGGGTGAGGGGAGAGGGGGTCACAACATTGCTCTGTGGTAATCATTATCTCCCACAGCATCAGCATGTTGTCTGAGTGCATGAGTAATTATGAGAAGTATGTGTGCAGGTCTGATGTCTCCACTGTGGCCTGTTAGAAAAGCCAGTGTAAGCTAGAGCCCAGAAAACAAACTTACACCTGAAGGAAGATAGTGAGAGATAAAGAAAGAGAGAGAGAGAGAGAGAGAGAGAGAGAGAGAGAGAGAGAGAGAGAGAGAGAGAGAGAGAGAGAGAGAGAGAGAGAGAGAGAGTATAGAACAAGGAGCACACCCGGTATACCATGACCTTTTCTGTGTCCTTTTACACACACAAAAACAGTAATGATTGCCATGCACATGCTCACTAAAATAAATAGATATAGACTGCATGTCTTAAAAGTGTCTATCGAAATACAATGACTACTCGATCATGTAGCAGAAATGAGAATGGAGCATGCAGAGGAAGCATCTCTATCAGGCCTGATTTAATAAACTATGCTTCTTTCGAAAGGGACCTTCACTTGTGTACACTACGCTGCGCTTTGACAGAGAGCCGGAACACAAACGCAACAGATCTATCATCATTTTCTAAAGCAGAGCCACATCAGTTCCAGCCGATGCGCAGCAGTCATTCTGTTACACAGAGGCAGGGGGAAAATCAATGAGGCGCTATTTTTGAGCATTAAACCTGGATATCAATAAATGCCGCGTTTCATTTTCAAGGCTGAATCCATTACGGTGCAGGAGGAGGATAGGTTTTATCCCTGACTTAAGAAAGGCAGCATTTTTTTGAGCAGGGTTATAAATCATATCTTGGGACCCTCTTTTGACTTGCTTCTTTTCATCTCAGGAGCTTATTGCAAAACTTTTTTTCCCCCCATATTAATTCCTTCTGCAGCCAAAAAGTATTTGTGTCAACTGACAGCCAGTCACTGGTATGATAACACTTCTTTTATCACCTTGAGCCCTGAATTTAGGCTCTGAAACTTGTGTATAAGTTGCAGACAGACCACATAATCACAGAAATAACCAGAGGTCCTCCTTTTGGTCTGAAGACACTTTGATTTACAACTAAAACACTTGTTGGGTTTTCATACTTTTGAAGAAGCCACTCTGAGTGGTTGTGCTGTAACCTACAAGAGTCATAATCATCTAATGGCCAAACATTTGGGCTTGTTTATCAATCTTGTGGTATACTTTCACAACTTATACAAAACTTTTTTTTAGCTTTCAGAAGGACTGATTTCCAATGTACTCTCGTGTGTATTTTTACATGCATCTCCTGTTAATTACCAGATGTGTACATGGCACAGTTCATTTCAGATTATCAACTTGCATAAAATTTGTCCAAGCAGTGCTAAAATGATGAGTAAACTGCAAAAACTCATTTTCTCCGAGGTAGAAGTGTAAATTATTTTGATACACATCTACACTAATGAAAAAATATACAGTATAGTATTTAACAGCATGACATCTCTGCAGGCAAATTTTAGAAGCAATAAATTAATTAAATAAATAATAATAAATAATAATTATATATATATATACACACACATACTCTAATTAGGTGATAGACAGCATAGAAAAGCATTTTTTTTTTATTCAGAGCAGAGTGGAAATGTATTTCATACCACTTTTTCTACCCAATAGGAAGTATATTGCACTATAAAGGTATTACAGCTTAATACACACCATATATTATTGGTCACTGCCAGTCTATTAAAGCAATGTTAAGTTTTAATAGAAAATACAGTGATAACAGAACCTACTGTATTTGTACACTGAGTCATTTCAGTGTTTTTTTTTTCTTTTATAAATGTCTAGATGAAAATGAGTATTGATCTATCTATATTATCTATATTATTAACATATTCAATGTTTACAATTGATTACAGTGTGGTATGGCAGCTCCACAGTGTGTGATCAGAAAGCCATGCAAAGGGTGATGAAATCTGCCCAATGCCTTACTGACACCCAACTACCTGCCATTGAGCATCTTCACTATAGTATATGTTTGCGCAGAGCAGGTCACATCATCAGGGACCTTTCTTATCCCAATCACAGACTGTTCAACCTCCTTTCATTCAGAAAGAGATAAAGGAACATTCAAATGTATAAATTATATCGTATGTATATAATCAAATTGTAAATCTAAAAATAAGTCTATCCCACATATATTGTGCCTTAGATACATTTTGCATATAATATAAATTTTCTTTTTAATTTATAGAGCTGTATATCTATCTATCTATCTATCTATCTATCTATCTATCTATCTATCTATCTATCTATCTATCTATCTATCTATCTATCTATCTATCTATCTATCTATCTATCTATCTATCTATCTATCTATCTATCTATCTATCTATCTATCTATCCTAAATATTGCATAGCTAACATTATTAATACAAGATAATTGGATTTTATAAACATCTGTAAAATGTGTACGTGTGTAAAATGTTTTACATATGTGTGTGTGGGTGAATGGAACTGAACTACACAAACGATTTAATATCAAGTTTTTATGAACATTTAGGGTTTTCTTGAATGCCACAATTATTGTGTATATGGTTGTATGAAGGATATACAAATACGTCTGTTCTTATGTAGCTGCTAAAACTGATAAGCATGATTTTATTATGAAGAGGCTTTTACGCTTGTGATATGATCAAAGGGGTCAACAGAGATCTCTGTTTTCCAAACACTCCACCTATTCTGGTTTATCAAGCCTGATAGTAATTACTGACTTTCCGTCTGCATGAACTATTCATCACTCATGAAAAAATTGTGTTTGAATGACCCAAGCATGGGTAAAAAACATAGTTTGCAGCAGCTGCATAGTTTTGAAACATGCATTAATATACAGCATATTTAAAGACTGACAAAACCAATTTATAAATGAAATGCCAAGTCAGTTTTTTATTGTAGATTTGAGGGAAGAAATTAAAGACAATGTGCCACCCCTAACCACAGGGAGCTGTTGAACCTTCTGTGGCCGGGGGGATCTTTTATTGCTGCATTGTCTGTAATAAGGAGATTTTTGACAACTTCAGCACTACATAGAATTCCCAAATGACTGTAATGCACAGAAAATTGAGATTTTTCTATCCATTCCCAGTATACTCGGTGCCAAAAGTTACTCCTTGAACCTTTCATCTGTGTGTGATCCAAATCCTTAATTAAAAACAATCTTCGGGGAAAAAGAAGATCTTAGATAAATGCAATGCAAATGTTTATGCTGGTATACAATATATCATTTAATAAAAATATCTGTATTTTAATGCAGGCATGTTGTTAGAATAAATCTGCCAGGGCAAACCATGACCAAAATATCTGTAATTAGTGTTTCTCCTAGAAAACATGGCTGTTTGTTAAATCTGCATGCTGATGCTAAAGTCAGAGGGTAAAACCGATAGAAAAATCCTAGAGCAAGCAGCAATTTAAAAGAACAGTCAGTACAGACAAGTTGAGGGTCTTGAGTTTCATATCTCTAATTTTTTAAATTTTAATCATGTGTCTCATTAAAAAAAAAGATGTGGTTTTAATAGTTAATGTTCTCAAAACATACTGTGATTTAACAAAAACATAACACTATAATCATTATTATGTAGATAAAAAATAAATTTTTATTAACGCTTAATTAATGCAATGATTACTCTAATTTTATAAATAATTTTATAAATAAATAATTATTTATTAAAATAATAATAATAAAAACCTTCAATGCATCACACATTTATTCACCAAAAACGAATTATGACTCACTAAACAATTGTTTTACTAATGTGCCAATTCTCCATTTGCACCATGATGCACACATCCGGTAATTAAAACTGTCCGTGTGGAAACATAGCAAAAGTTCAGTTTATTGTCCTGATGATTTACGTAATTTAAAACACAATATTCACTTTAAAATATTTACAAGAATATTTAGTCTTCATGCTCTATGTTGAGTTTGGTTTCACTAATAATAAACATACATTTGCAAAAAGCATACTTATGTGACCCTGCCTATGTTGATTAGTTTATTAAAAACCTGAAAAGTATTAAATAAGGTACATTTAAAACAGATAAAAAATGTGCGAGTAAATGACGATTAATCACGAGTGAACTCGTGACAATCGTGCGATTAATCACAATTGAATATTTTAATTGATTGACAGCCCTAAAAAACTAATAAAAAACAAACAAACAGGTTATTGTTGAAATATTGCTTTGGCAAAAAAGAATAAAACACTTAAGGGAGTAGTGTGTTTCTTGGAATAGTGCACCACCATGTCACTAATTATTGTTCTATAACAGCATTATAAGCATGTTTTATTCATGCTTAAGAGAAGTAGTGTTATAATCCCTATAATAGAAACAATATTGCATTTAGTGCTATGTGGATATTAGCCACATAACCCTTCTAAACTAGCATGCATGCTACTGCTCGAAATGTCCCATTACAATACAAAGCTATTGTTCATTTTATTAATATTTGTTTATTTCATTCAGTTTTGAGACTGAAACAACTCTCAAAAAACAATGCCTTAACCAGTGAGCTACCCCTTTCCCAAATAATCCATACTGACATACAGAAACTAAGGTTACCCGGTGAACCTGATATTTCCAAGATTTATTCCGGGAAACTGTATCACTTGCTTACACAATTGAGAAACAGCAATGCTCTAAACATAACAAAGATTTCGTCTTGCCTGTGGGATGGCTGGTTTGATACGTGACACATAGGTATACGCAAAACACAAACGCAGGCACTCACAGATAGACACACACACACACACACACACACACACACACACACACACACTCACAAGCACACACATAAAGGCAGTAAATTGGAGGTTGACAGAAATGGGAGTAGGTTGCAGGGAAGGAGTCTTTTAGAGAGAAAAGAGAGAGAGAGAGAGAGAGAGAGAGAGAGAGAGAGAGAGAGAGAGAGAGAGAGAGAGAGAGAGAGAGAGAGGAGAAGAAGCTATCCATCATCCACCTGCCTCTGCCTTTGACACTGGGCGTCACAGTACACATTGCAAATTATACAGCTACTGCCAGAGTCACAGCCTATGCTCTCTCCTTCTCTGTCTCACTGTCTTGTGCACTGTCTCTTTCTCTCTTTTTATTTCCCTTCTGCTCTGCCATATGCATTTTTTTTGCTTTCTGTGTAAATAAACAGGTACAAACATACATGAAGAGATCACAGCTATACACACATATGTTGTTTTTTTTATTTGTATTCTGCTCTACCTGTAGGAAAAACTCCATGAGCTTAGAAATAAAAACCTACACCTGCACTGCAAAACACATCATGGACCTCCGGGAAACCACATTGGAAAGTATAGTTGGTCTGTCTGTCTGTCTGTCTGTCTGTCTGTCTGTCTGTCTGTCTGTCTGTCTGTCTGTCTGTCTGTTTGCAAGTTTTTTTTTTAATAATTGAGGACAGAGACAGTGACATTAGTGTCCAATAAAAGGTTGTGTTCAATAAACTGTAAAACTGGACTAAATCATGGGCATTTGCCATAATCACATGGGCTACATGGACTTTGCCATATCAGCATTTAAACTTACTGGAAATGCATTAACAAAGCATCTTAGTACTGAATGTAAACACCAGTCAGTGTGTCAGTGTGCAGTTGGAGGGCGTTAGCGAGCTTAGCAATCCAGCCTCCTCTCTCTACAGGGAATGAGGTCAAATGCATTGCCTAAGGACACGAGGACACAGGTAGCATTTACACATTTGGGATTTGATCTCTGAACCTCTGCAGTGTTTTAACGATACGCCATTGTTCAGTTGTAGTGCAGAGCAGCATTCAGCTGTCAGTCGTACCTGGCACTCCTGGAGGGGTTTTGAGGAACTTGCCATTGAAATGCTGAATCACCACATCACATTTCTCAGTGGACTCCATTCTGAGAAGCCGAAAGGGGAGAGAAAGAGAGAGGTTTAGGAGATTTGTGATCATTCTAACTCTCTAAAGTAAATCAGCTTCGAATCTGTTCTGCAGTTCAGACTATTTTAACACTAATCTCATACTAGTGTATGCCACCTATAATGAAATGTACAGTAAATTCCATGTAGTTCACTGGAAGATTTAGAAAAATACAGTACAGTGTGTCAACCACAGAACCAGAGCACCACAGCAGTGTTGAAATCAGAAGTGTTGATAACATTTCTGTACAGCAGCCCAGAAAATAACGCTGGCTACAAGACAGGTCTCATTTTTATATTAATGTGCTCCCTTAAGTGTCATTTGTAATTTCTATAGTAGCAATTAACTCCAAGAGACATTATTAATAAATCTTAAAATTTGAATCTAACAACAAGGATTATTAAAGTGCAGTTATTTAACAGAGAAAAGGAAATTATCATGGAATGGTTTTTGAGGAAAAAAAGAAAAGATAAAACTGTTTTGCAACATAAAATTAATCTATATTTGAAGAAATAGTATGATGTGTCATACTTTAATAAACTTAAAATCGGTCATAATCTGTAATTTCATTTGAATTACAGAGACAATGTGATAGGGTAAAATAATAGTACCACCTTAACTGATTATTTAAAAACCACAAATCCAATTATGCTTTATTCCACAAATGTTTTTATAGGTACTGTAGATCTAATAGAATCAATGAAATAACCCACCATCCAGCATGAGCTGGATAACTTGCTCAACATTTCTGCAGTGAAAGTTTGGTTGTCTTTTTCCAATTAAATAAAAAACCATGCACTTTATCTATTTCATTAACAGCAGTTATTCTGAAATGCTGAATATTATTATCTGCTACAAAATCCCCCTCCTCTCAGGTTCATGATTTGACGAGTTTGTGCAAAGCATGTCTGGCACGCCACAGTTAATTTTTTCTGTTAATGCAATACACTATGCAGGTAGTAAAATGCATGCTTCATATTTGTCACTGTGATCACCCTAGATGTTTATGTCTAATAAAACCTTATATCTAAATATACCACATCTATATCTTACATTCAATCCGGATATTAAAATACAAAGCACATCTCCAACATATTTATTCACTGAAGCCATTGTTGCATTTCATTCTTGACCTTTTCATGCACAGATTCTCAACCCTTTGTTCAAATACAGAACAGAATATCCTATAAACATCACTATCCCTCCTTTTACTAAAACTGCTGTGAGTCAACATCAGGTTGACATTATTTTTTACTGTTGACATCATTTACATTTGTTTTGGAGTTATTAAGCTTCAATTACAATTAAATTGAACCTTCATAAGTTCATAATGATAGTAGCTAATGATAATAATAAACACCTAATGACAGCGGTTTATTATAAACTTGGTAAATTCGAGGAAAGAAATCACCTTTGTTCACAGAGGTCTACATAGGCTAGACAGAACCATTTGGTCTAGAATTGTATAAATGCAGGCAATTTGAGACACAGGTCATGATTCTGTCTAATTGATAGGAGGTGGTGATAAAAATAGTGCATTTGGAAAAGCGATATACTGATTTCTAAAGGCATTTTTCAATGTCGAGAAAGATAAACATAGCATTTAAAAGATACTGTAGAAAGAGCGAGAGAGAGAGAGAGAGAGAGAGAGAGAGAGAGAGGGAGAGAGAGAGATAAAGAGAGATAGAAAGAGAGAGAGAAAGCATGCAGAGGTTATTTAATGTTTGTCTCTTGCATTTAGCTCTGCTCTCTAGTGTGTTTGTACTGTTCTGTGAGGCCCCATTCAGCTCTGTTCACCCAATCATGGCTGAATGGCTAATTGGTTGGCTGGTGTGCACTCACACACACACACACACACACACACACACACACACACACACACACACACACACACACACACACACACTGAGTGAGTGGTGGAGCGTGAGTCTCTGCTGGGATCTCTTACACAGCCAGTGACCCTGAACACCAGCCAACACACCCCACACACGCCACAGGAAGGAAAGTGAGAGAGAGAGAGAGAAATGACAGAAAGCAAAGAAATTAAGAAAAAAAAAAGACAGAAAGAAAGAAAGATGTTCATACACATTCATAATTCAAGCATTTGAATTTGAGCCATTCTGCACTATTCAGTAGTTAGGTTAATGGCACACACATGAGCTAGTTTGTGTCTGTGTCCATGGATACCTGGCAAAGCCAACTCCTCGGCTGACTCCACTGGCATCCCGTAGTATCCTTGTGGAGATGACATGGCCAAAGGGCTTAAGCATGTTCTCCAGCTCTTGCTCATCCATGGACACAGGCAGGTTGGAGATGTACAAGTTAGTGGGATCCTGCTCCTGTTGCTGTGAACACACACACACACACACACACACACACACACACACACACACACACACACACACACACACACACACACACACACACACACACACACACACACACACACAATTAAGGTGAAATTAAACAGAACTTTGTATAATGCTCTCATTAATACTAATATACCATCAATTTCTATACTGATTGTTCGGTTGCATTACAGTTTTACCTTGATATAAGTTACTGAACTTTAAGAATTCATTAGTGCAGGATAAACACGTGTTTTACCACCCACTTTAAAAAAAAACGCATTCTTGGCCAGCCTTGCTGTCTTCACGCTCATAGCCGGTTTAATGTTCAAATTGCCAGGTTTTTGTTTTGAGACCTGACACATTTCTCTGTCTTTTTTTCAGCATAATTGTCCCCCTTCACTCTGGAGTGGATGGAGGAATGGAGGGATAAAAGGGCAGCAGGGGAGGGGAGAAGTTGCTGAAAGTGAAAGCTGTGTGGAAATAGAGAACAGGGAGAGATGGAGAGATTGTGTGCTGTTCCACACATACACATCAACCTTCAGCTGCTGGAATTTCACTGCTGTAGTAAGAACCTCTCGCAATGAGAGTGTGAGCTTTAGTTAATAGAGGACTGGCAGAAGAAAAGCCTGGGTGTGAGTGTCAAGAGTTTAAGGAGGGAGTGTGTGTGTGCAAAAGAAATAGAGAAAGAGAGATGGAAAGGAAGATGAAGGAAGAGATATACATTGAGAGATTCCCATTTTACCTGCACAAGATTCTATGCTTAAGCCTGAAATGTTCTGGACTTTTTCACCACAACATTTTTAACTCTTAACCAGGAAAAGGAAATGGGTCCCAGCACCAAAAGTACAACTGTTTTGAAACTAAGAATTAGTGTTATCAGCAGATTTTAAGAAAGTCTAGTGAACAGGGAACAATGATTGTACCTTCTGCAAGTATTTTATGACTCAATATTCACAGTGTTTGAAAAATATAGACATTAATGTTCCTCCAGCTAATAATATTGCATCAACATTGTAAAAATGTCTACAAATACAAAAGTCTATATATAAAAAAAAAAACGTTTTCCAAACACCCAGAAGAACTTGACAGATTGCAAATCTTCGAAAACAAAGATTTCTACAAATCATAACAGTTAAAAAGTGTTCTATAAATCCTGAATTGTTTGTTTGGATATATCTACGTGACCACCATTTTAATAAGACCTGAGTTATGGCAAAGGTTTTTCAGATGATTTTTTAATATAAGCAAAAATAAATACTGCTACTGTAAATCCATTGTACAAGGAAGAAACAAGAGAAAGAATACAGTGTTAAAGAATTGGATCAATACTGCTGATGCTAACACCTACAGTACTACCTGTTGGCAGCTACAGTACACACTTGAAGCTGCAAGTAACAAAATGTCTTGTGCCAGCCTCCTGTCTTTAATGGCTGTGTTTTGTATACATGTTGAAGTATGAGAGTGTTTAAACATTTGCGATTAGAGGTAGGCCTTGTAAAATCCTCCACAGTTGTTATTACCTTTAAGCTCTGCATTAGTAAACACACACATCCGATTACATCATGGTTCAGTTGTTAAATGGTTTGAAAAGTGGCCTGTTTCTAAAAAAAAAAAAAAGAAATTGGTTTTCTGACCAAGCCGGTGCTGACACCAGCACCACCTCTGTGAAAAAAGAGAGAGAGAGAGAGAGAGAGAGAGAGAGAGAGAGAGAGAGAGAGAGAGAGAGAGAGAGAGAGAGAGAGAGAGAAAGAGAGATAGAAAGAGATGTATAATTGTATGACAGAAACAGACAGTTCTGTCCATCCCTTTGAAGCCCGGGTTTGAACATATGTGACAGTGGGCCTTGACACAAAAGAGAAGGTGACAAATCAAGAAATGGGCTTGCAAGATGAGGTGTGCTGGCTTGAAAAAAAAAAAAAGGGCACAGTCTATATAGAAAGGGAGAAACCTGGCAGGAGATCGAGAAAAAATATCAAGTTAGAGGGCAAGCAAGAGAAATGGAGAACTGAAGCAAAGCAGAGTGTGAGAGGGCGGATGGAAAGGGGTTAGTGAGAATGATAGCTTCCTGCTGTGAGTTAAGAGTGCTATTTGACTGTTCATGTCTGCAATGCGAGCTGGTAAAGGTTCAAATGCAGACCAGCCCTGCAGGCGACAATTACTTCTTTTTTTAACTGACTGTGATTAAAAGAGCAATAGCGCGGCTTTTTTATGCCGTGCAAAATGGCATAGTATTCTTCAGGCCAACTGCTCCCTCCACCCACTCTCTCTATCTCCCATACAGTGACATAAAGCACCTCATTAATAATTATATTAGATCCAGGGCTTTCTAGGAAAAAAAAAAGAGTAAAAAAAGAATTGCACATAATTTTCCAGTCTATTCAAATCTGAGGCTTGGAGAAGAGTGACAGGTTGGAGTTTCGTGGCAGTTATGAGGAATGGAAACACTTTCTGAATGTCAATATCAAAAAAAGAGTGTAGAATTTCCAAAAGAACTGACATTGGCAAAAGTATGAATGATTCATAAATCTGAAATGAAAAACACCACCTTCTCCCAGAGGATCTGAGAACAAGATTAAAAATGGTTTGAGTTATGCCAGGCTTTGGGAAAAAAGCTTTTTGATATTAATCCAAAATATTCCAGCATGATCATGCTTTGGTTTATGTCTTGTGTGATCTTATGTCAGTGTTTTAAAAAAGTGCAAGTGAAGTAAATGTGTGTAGGTTCAGATCATCGCCTGAAGAAAACTGTTTCTGTTTCTCCTGCACTCTGAGCTTTGGCTTGCATGTGCTTCACCTAGACATATACTATAAACAGCAACTTCAATCTAGGGGTAGAAAGAGAATTCCAAACTCATCCAATTCTAAAATGCCGCCCCTGGCATAAATAGGGTTAACCCTTTCTGCTGTTGTAAGAACTCAAAATAAATCATGTTTATGCTTTGTGTGTGTGTGTGTGTGTGTGTGTGTGTGTGTGTGTGTGTGTGTGTGTGTGTGTATGTGTGTGTGTGTGTGTTTGTGTGCTCATGTGTTTAATCCTGTCATGTATCAAGCCATGAGTATGGATATTTTAGTTGACACCTCCCCCTATACACACTCACACTACTAAGAGCATCAGATCAAACATGCTGTCCAGTGGATCTGACATGTAGCACACATGGGATCGATCAGGACTATCCATTTACCGCACACACACACACACACACACACACACACACACACACACACACACACACACACACACACACACACACACACACACACACACCTCTCAGGCCTGATTTTTTTTACAATATCAGCATGTGTAAATCATAGCAAAAACCTTTTGACAATATATTTGGAATTGTCCCCAGTAGTTTTACAGCAAAACGAATCCAATATCAGTGTAAGCAAGTGGTAAAAAACAGTAGTCATGACTACACATCCTGACAGCATTAAAAAGCACTAGGGCAAGGTGGGCTTATATTTAAAAATAATTTCACAGATTGCAAAAGTCAAACTGTCCTTGCCTTCATAACTGTCTGTGTGTGTGTTTGAGGAGATTTCAGTAAGCATCTGCGAATGTCATAAGAGCATGCGCGTCAGCTGGACCTCTCTCTGCCCTGACCGGCCTGCCTGCTCTCATTTTAATCTTCATTAATCACTCACTACACACGGTATCACCGCTTCCTCAAGTAAACAGGTCTACTTACAATGATAGAACATGTCCTTGAAGCCAACTTTCAAAGCTACAAATAAATGAATTGGCTGTCCAAGTAATCCTGGGCTATAATTTATGAATCTGTAATGACAGTTTTATAAATACTTTATAATCCATAAACCATCGCCTCATCAGAGGATCGGCAGCAGATGTGAGATCAAGGTCAGATTGCTGGCTGCAGGATGATACTCTGTATCAATGTGGTCTCAGTATTACAAAAAAAATAAAATAAATTGACACCACATCTCATACAAGATCAGATTTCATAAATGATTAAGATTAGGAGTTGGAAGAGCAGCTCTAATGTTTCTTCATTACAATACGAAATGCGATGAATTGCTCCCAATATCTAGAATTCCAATACATTTTGTATGAGATTGGTTGCAAATGTTAAAAAATTTAGAGCAGGTGTACAAAGAGGGGACATTTGTTTGATGAAGAGCCATTTCTAGAGATAGCAGCATTATCCAAGAACATGTTTCATAGTGTCAAATTCCCCTGAGGATGGAGAAAACCTCACCACACCCAGCTATCTCCCACACTGCTCCATTCATCCCGCCTGGGTTACAACCGTCACTAACAACACACACAAGAAACCCATGCTGAGCCCATTAGCCTGGGAGGGACTGCACGCTCTAGTTGGAGCGCTGCCTGGGGAGGCCAATGCAGAGGATTTGGAACGAAACCTGGAGAGCCATACAAACATTACAGACACAATTGTAAGGGGAAAAAAGAGCTGATACAACCTATTAACTCCCATTATGGAAGAGTGTGAACATTTTCTGCCCTGACTGGGTGGTGTGCGGAGGCATCTCATTAAACGATGCAGGCTTTTGTACCACTCAGATTCAGATTTTCGAGGTTTAAAAGCTCAATCCCTTTTACGAGTTTGGATATTTGTGTAATTAATGAGGTGTAATGGATTGGAAAGTGTAAGGCTGTTCTCAGAGTCTATGTGGGTGTAGCACTTGCTGTTACTATACAAGAGCTACATTTCAGTATGAAAACTGGACACTAGTAATTAAATTTAACTTAATTTGTTAGAAAACAATGCTTTAACAATGTGAGAAATATAGGATATATTTTCTACAGATTCAGTTGTGAAAATTTTTTTCATGATTCTAATCCTGTAAATCAGTGTTCCAATTGTGCTGAGCATCTGTCTGGATGCTCTCGACAAAAGCATGGGGCTAACAATCATTCCACTCTTTATCTCCTTCTCAATATATAACAAATGCAAATGATAGATCTGTCTCCTGATTGCTTCCTTTTGAATGATGAGGCTGTTGCAGAACTCAGTCTCACACATCCCCTGTCCTGCTTTTACAGCCTCTAACGTACCAGACAATGACGGCCATGCCTTTTCTGCAAGCCCCACAGACTGATGCACAAGCTCATCAGATTTATACATAGACATAGGGTGGTGTTTTTTCTAACAGTCATAGAGATAATAAACATTTATTTGTTAATTATATGGAAAAATGTTTATGTTGTGACATTAATTTCACACTTACACGACACATTGCATTTTACACATTATTACGATGTTTACCACGTTTGGGTTGAATGGACATAGTGGTAATTTCTGATGGGTTCTGCCCTCCGGTTGCTTGTTCTCATTTGTTCATTATGGAGCTCTATTCTGCAGCATGAGCATGTTTGAGTTGACTCATTTTATTAATAAATCTACCTTTATTAGCAGAAGCAGATTTCTATTTGAAACATTTTGACATAATGTGTTAATATCAAAACAATATCCTTATTTGAGATTTGTGCAAAAATGAAATGAAATTTTCTGCCTGAAAATCAAATGGGCTCTTTATGTTAAACCAACCATTCAGACAAGTGGAACTTGTCCAGATGAATTAGAAACCTCACTAATTGGTTTGCACAGGTGTTTCCTGCTCTGTTAGACTCTTGCAACATCTTCTCAGCCCACATCATTTAGCCCACTGCCTAATATGATTTCACCTATTGTTTTTATTCATTCCCATTGACAAGGCTATTTCGGTGTGGATGAGATTGTGCAGTCAGTAAACATATTTATTCATGCGTCTTGTCTGGGGGCTGCTATGAAAGTTGACACCCATGCTGGAAAACATGTGGGAGGGACCCTGTGTCTTGTGTGCTGGAAACACTTCTGATCTACAGTTAGAACCTTTTCTAATGCACAAGAACAATCGGCAGAAAAAAAGTGTATTACTCTGCATATCAACTGGCCAGCAATCTAGTACAATATTCCAGTTGTAGGTCTTTTTGGTAAATTTCTTAAATACCAATTAAAAAAAAAATGAAAATGGTACTGTAGTAGCATTGTTCACTTCTGGTTGATCACTTCTTTGGTACTCATACATACAAACAAATCACTGGTGCTATGGTGTGCTATCATTTAGCATTGTGTAATTAAATTACTCAAATGCTACAAACGATGCATTCAGCAATGCTTACAACACAAACCAGCAGAAATACTTTGGAATTCTGGTTATGTGCGAACTAAATACACAGACATATTTTAGCTGCTGAGATTTGCTGTTGAAAACACGTCAACAATTTCATCCATTTCATTAGTAACTTCATTCAACAATCATTACACAAGCCTTCTTTCGGTGCTAAACATAGCAGCGGTGACATCGCATGCTAAGACAATGAAGAAGTCATTTCATGTCACAGCTATGGCTTTTCCTGTTGTCTCTATACATGACAACTCTCTGATGTTGTTGTAAAATGAATTATAATTAACCACCAGTTATCTTATCTTATCTGTGTGGACAGTCTTTGTTTTTGAACCTCGCGCCTTTTTCAGTATGCACTGATTGTCAGTACTGATGACAGACCATCTGCAAAGTTTGAAGGAACAGATTACAAAACAGCAACATCAGAACACAGACAAGTGGTCTTCATTTTTTGCTGTAATTACTCTTCTTTACCAATTCTTAGCCCAAGGGATTTTTGTAATAGCATTTGGGGTAAAAAACGGCATCAATTGAATATGTAAATATAAATGTATACAGAATAAAGGAATGTCGATTTTTGGTGGCTTTGGCAGTATGACCTCAATCCTCTAACTAGTCGAAAGTGACCCTATGTGTTGAGTAACAGTCTCTGTCTCTGTTCACTGGTTGAGGGTGCAGTAAAACATAGAGCTTTACTGAAGCTATTGATTCCTTGTAAAGTGACAACTGCAACTTTATTTAGAGCTGCCATCAACAGCTGTTCTTTTATTCAGACTTAATCACCAAACTGGTGTCGTGTGTCTGTTTCAGAAGCAGGAAAAGAGCAGAATTAATGCTTGTGAGCTGACAGGTGTGTCTATACAGTGAAATATGAAGATATGGATTCCTAGTGCATCTGTCTATTGACCTAGAGCATGCATTTTGTGTGTGCGTGTATGTGTAAGTGCTTTGCAGGTGAGCTGTCACTGTAAGTGAGGATGTAAAGGTGCTGACATTTTTCAGTGGTTTTATTGTAAGCTCAGCTAAATCCAAAAATGGAAAGCACAATTTTTTTACATGCTTGTTCTTGAGTCTATATATGTCAGAGCTTTCTTCTGTGTCTCCTTGCCTCTCAGGCTCTCCCTATAGTTTTCTTACCGTATGGTCATCATAAAGATTAGCAGCCCATGAACCACAAAACATGTGCAAGACTGCAAGTTTAATCACACATTCGCAGGCTCTCTTCAGTCTCTCTCTCTTTCTGCTCTGACATACAAAACCCCGACTGTGTTGGGCTACGCTGCATGGCATCCATCCATCACTCTCATTTTCCAGTCATGTTTGTTGGGAGCCAAATGAATTTATGATGCATTACCTAGAGGTACCAAAGACCAAATTTCTAGCAGCATAGGATAGCAATATATTTGCAGCAAACTATTTCTTATACAATTTTTTTTAATTATTAAGAGCTTCTTTAGATACATTTCTAAGCTAGTTGTTTGTTTTAGAGATTAGCTCCTTTTGTACCTTACTGAGAAATAATGCAGCAATTTGTATAATGGCAGGTTATTAAGTGCAGATCATTTTTTCTAAATTAATTTTAACCTATGAAAACTTTGATGTGAAGCATTTCGCTTTTTAGACAGGATGCTTTATAAATGACCATGAATTCTAAACACAGAGACTTTCAGTGTTGTGGAAAACACATGTATGAATGAAATTCAGGTGGCAGTTATAAAAATGTTGCCTGAATTGCATTGTACAATATTATGACCTTCGCATATTACATCCTTCAGAATCACACCTGACATCAAGGATTTTTTTTTGAGGATAAAAGTTCTTGTTCTTACACTGGTTCAAGCGTAACCAGTGTAAGACTGAGAAGAACTAATATTCTCAACTGCAGCTACAAATCTGTTCACAGTACTGATCCTTTTCAACAACACCTTGTTCAGTGTGATGGACAAATTAGAATGGAACAGAATTAAACATCTTAGTGGGCATACAAAAATTGAATGAATTTTATACTAAACTATAGAGAAACTAGTTTAAAGGAATAATTGAAACTATAAAAAATTGTCAAAGGAGTTTTAAAAAAGAAATACTATCCATAAAATGAGAGGAAAACGCAGTTGGAATGTCTTCAAAATTGAATGCTTATATTGGCTAATTAAATTTTGCATTTTTTGCACTGTACATATTAATGTTTCATGTGTCTCTGTAATAAATATATGTATAAGGCGAGAAGCAGAGAATTGTTAAGATGTGAAAATGTATTAATGAGCTGCATTTTTTTTTGCTTATTAAACTACATGCTTGAAAGAATGTGTCATCTTTGCTTGTTTATGTGTAGAAGGTATTAAAAAAAAATAAAATCAGGGAATATATCAGCAATATCAGCACACAACCAACTAATCTGAACAGAAAGAATTAGCGAATGCAATCCAATAGATAATTGAAATGTAGAGGTGCAGATACTTTAAGAAGCAGCAGAAGACATAATTATAATTAAGGCTTTAAAAATCAGTAGTGAGGGTAAATCAAATAAATTATCACTAAACCACATTTCTTTTGGGGATTAAGTTTGTTCAATGGCAAAGATATGGTTCTGAAAAACACAAGCATTATTAGTGTTGTTTTTGGTGGCTGCTTAGTGCACCATTATATTTTTCCATGAAAAGATAATAATAAACCTTGGTATTGAGAAACCACAAAATACTACCTTTGTAGAAAGTGTGGGATTATACTTACAGGAATGGAACTTTACCTAGGAGTCTTTCCTTTCAACGGTAATATAGAGTATCCAGACACATGATACATTGAAGATTTAGGACGTACAGTATAACAAGAGAAAAACTTTATTTTGAAAAAGAATGCACAAGATTATCATATTTCATGTGGAGATATTTAAGCTGAGTGTAGAAAATGTGTGTGTAGAAATACAGCTCACTGCTCGATGTATTAAGCATGATTTTAAAATATTACTTTATGACTATACTTCATTAATTTAAAATAAAAGAAGTCCTACAGCAATTACGAGCTGGGAGGAAAGATGCTTTCTAACTTCAGACATATTTTAAGTTAATGATCAGAAACCAGTATTAAAGTAATAAAGAAAATATTATCTGTTACTTAAGTAGCTTTTTCATGTATCTGTACTTGACTGAAGTATTTCCATTTTTACTTTCACTTCTCTACATTTCACATTCAAATATCTTACATTATACTCAACTACATTTTCCGAAATTAGTCGTTCCTTTATATTGAATAAAGTTTATTTATCACAAGTTTATTATCACGAGTTCATTTATCACAGCTATCAATCAGGGTAGAGCATGCGCTTTGTTTTAAACTCATTTTAGTTTCCACTTTATGGTATCTACTTTGCATGAACATACATTTCAGTGTCAGTTTAACAGCGAGCAGAACATTTTGAAAGAAGAAATGATGGAAGAATCTACTGACTCTTACTCTAACACCTGTGGCTTTATTTGCATGTTTTTTTTTTAAATAGTAGAAACAAAGGTTTTGGGCTCATGATCATTTCAACAGATATAAATCAGTGTTTGACTCATTAATATCATTCTATTAACAGATTGGTGTGCTAAGAATAACATCAGAGTTTTTTTCACATAAACTTGATTAAGCAACACACTAGAGACAGGAACATTACAGCCATAATAAATCATTGTATTTTGCATTACTATTTACATTTGTTTGCAAATACTTTTGTACTTTTATTTAAGTGAAAGTTTAAAGGGAGCACTTTTACTTCTATGGAGTAATATTTTACAGAGAATATCTCTACTTTAACTCAAGTGCATGGCTTTTGTACTTCGTCCATCACTGTCAGAAACATTAAGTGGAAAGACAACAGGCCACACTAATTATGGGTAGGCTATATACACTGTACTCTTCCTGTAGATGAGAATATAGATAGATCGATCACTTTATTTTATCTCAGAGAGGAAATGACCAAAATTTCTCATTTGGAAATGCACAGATATAAAACATGAATCATTATTGAATAGATGTTTTTGTTTGTAAGTTCAACTCTAGTTAAGATTTCCTCCATGTTGTAGTAAATGTTATGACCCTGGCCCTTGATCTCTGGCTATCTGCTGTAATTGGTACCATTTAGGCCAGTAATTTCTTGTTTCTTGCCAGGTTTCTGCTTTGGTATCCAAAATGGCATCAATATGAATGTTGTTGCATCTGGTTTATCTTTTAAGTCTGTGTGTGCATGTGTGTATATGTGTATATGTTTTTTTACATGACCAGCTTACTCTACTTCTCAATGTCCTTACTGTTTTTCATGGCGTATATGCAAATGATAAATAAACTTTACTTAATGACTAACCTGAAAATCAGTGGCATTTTTCAGTTCATTGGTGATATTCGACAAGGGCATGTGTTTAAGATCATTTAACTCTCTGCTATAAATTCAAAGAGACTTCCATTTAGGGCCAATACAGCTATTTGTAACCTCTATTAAGATCAATAGTTTATTATAATGTGATGTTTGATTGTCCATTACAGTACATCATGTACCATAACAATAGAAACATACTGTAGAATCAGTAAGATATTTGTCAACTATCAGATAAAAACTAACAATTTAGTTTTTTACAAACATTTTATTTTGTAATTTAACTAATTTAAGTAAATAGATTGGTAAGATAATACCAAGGATGGGCAGTATTTATGATACATGTATTTTATATGTATTTGAAATACGTAGTATACATATTAAATAGAATTTGGTCATTTGTACTTGATACGGTTGATAAAAATGGCTTCTTTTGTATTTTTACCTTTCTGTCAGATTTTAAATAGGTGTCTAATCTAATGATTGACTAATTCAATTTTGAAAATTGATTGCTGAAAATGTTACACTCATTGAAGGAGCTGTTTAGTAGGATCATGATTTTGTATACCATTGCATGAATGACTGCCTGCCACATAAATATTATTATATTTATGATTACAGTCAAATGATTAATTAGTTAGAACTGGGTGCTTTGAATACCGGTGCCATCAGTTGTCTTCTTATGAATGACTTGTTTGTCATTGAGTCTGTGTTGCTGATGCAAAGTAGCCCTTCGTCACCAAACACCAAGAAACTGAATTAGGATGCAATTATGAGTCAATCGCAAACATTAAACTGTTGGTTACTTTAAAACGAAACTTCATCTGGGAGATCACGGGGATATTGTATGTGAATATTCGATCCGTTAACTTGTTGCATATGTCAGATTTATTTCATGACTCGGCCTGAGAAAAGCTTTTGCTATTAAACATTGTTTACTTAATCTACTTAAACTGAGTCGGTGTAATGGTGACGGGACACAGTAGATCAAACAGGCCAATAGATAAAAGGTTTGGGAAGAAATTTCATGCTCCTATGTAAAAGTATTTTTTAGTATTTTTAATAAAAAAGTTTATTCTGGTACATGGTGTATCTGCTATATTTTGTAGTTTATTTTGATACATGTAAAGTTAAGGTATTAATATATTTTATTTAAAAATACATATTGATGTATCTTTGCTCAACCCTGATAAATACTGTCTCAAACAATGTAATATAACACACACATAATGTTCGTCAACATATTTTTTGGTTATTTAAAAACCCCATAGGTAAATGTATATAGTCTCGTAAATGCATGTGCACTTTACATTATGTATATTCATGTCAGCATGGATAAAGAGAGCATGGTTAGGTGCTTAAAAGTGTGTATAGCTTTTTAAGAGAGACAGAGACAGAGAGAATGATGTAGTCATGGTAGGGTAATCCATCACAGAGCAGTGGTGGCAGCCCATCCCAAACAGTGCTGTCTGTCAGGAATATGACATTGAATTAGGGCTACAAAGAGACACGGGCTGCAGCAAGAGCTGGAATCAATCACAGAATGACAAAACATAAATGCCCAAAACAACAACAATGAGAACGATTGTATGAGAAATGCACGGACACATTTCTGAGCTGCACTTCCTTTCACTGCTTATCTTCTTATTCACAGCTTTGTCCACTGTGTGCTTTATATAAAAGAGTAATTTCATGATGACAGTATGACAGCATGACAAAATGAGGTAGAGTTGTTTTTATGCTTAATTACTGTCAACACGCGCCTCCAGTGAGCATGTGTATGACTCTATGTGACCCAATACTGAACCATATTCACGGATGGATTAAACCGCTTCTCAGAAAAGAGAAAGACAGAGACAGAGAGAGAGAGAGAAAAAAAAAGAGAGAGAGAGAGAGAGAGAGAGAGAGAGAGAGAGAGAGAGAGAGAGAGAGAGAGAGATAGAGAGAGAGAGAGAAGAAATCACTGTGACAGTTCTGGGTGAGGGAATGCAGCAGGGAGAGACTTAAGCGAACGGAGCAGCCAGCATTTTAAAAATGACACCCAAGGAGGCCTTTTATTTGACACATTGCAGGGAGGCTGCAACAAAAAAGCAAAGCATGTTTCAAAGATCAAAAAGTGAAATACATTTTCAAGGCATAGCAAAAAACATCTAAAAGGATTGCATTTGGAATTATGCAGCCTGCTGTATAAACACATAGAGACCAATAGACAACTACATGTATTATTACAAATCACACTTTGCCTGTGGGTGTTTGTGTGTGATCCCGCTATGAGCGCACTATTTGTAAATGCTTTGGTAGCTCACAAATCTCTGCTTGTCATGTTCGAAAATTATTGCAGGATAAAAACTGTAATAAAGCTGGGAGTTTCTTAGAGCGTTCGCTTTGTATAAATCTACTCTCGGGAGATACCTTTGTAGGTGTTGTCGGATGACAATAAAATGAACAATCCAAGAGAATGTTCAAGCAGTGGAGTCATATTTATGTCAATGTTTAGCAGCCTAGGGGAGTTTCCAGTGATCTCATGGCTCGTGCAGAGCTTCACTTTGATGTCACGCTAGCTTAAGTTGCTTTCATATATGCAACGTTTAGTCTGTTGGAATCGAACCCTGGTGTCTTTTTCTCTTTGGTGCAGTTTGTTTAGTCAGGTGAGAACACTACAGATCACTCAGGTAAAGATCAGAATAATGAAAAAAATCCTGTGCAGTTAATTAACAATGAGATTGAGATTTGACTGTGATCTGAAGCACGTAAACCAAACATGTGGCGTGTATATTCTAGATGTGATACATTCAATGTTTTAAATTAGCCGCTTATATGAATAGTCATTTGCTGAGCAGCACTAGTTCCATGTTCTTGTGATTTTTGTGATTTCACACTATTTTTCGGGCTAATAAATGAAAATTGTTCACACCTAAACCAAACCCAGTATAACTAAACACAAAACTATCAATTTTTGCCATGACTGAGACTCTTATAGGTGTGAACAGACTAATCTGGATCCTTTCGTATGGAGAGCAAAAAGTTTGTTTAAATCAATCTTTTTGTTCTTTTACCTCACAGTGCGTTTACTGTGTGGTTCATTGAAGCAGATGTGAAGATGAAGTGTGGCCCACAATGACCAGTCCAAGAGAAAAAGGTGGTCTCTGTCTGTTTCCAGGTGAAGTCAGTTTGACCACAGTAAGAATGCAATAAAACTCTGAATCATTCCAGTTGCAAGAATGAGCCAACACTAATTTTTTAGGTGTATTTTTTACTGAAATGGGGGGTACTGAACAGAGGTGTGGGTCTGCAATGGGAATACAATGTAGTTGAAATATCTGGAACAAATAGCAAAGTTCTTTATACCAAACTATGGCCATTAATAGCACAAACATAATAGCAAATGTACCAAAAGTAACAATTACACCATGATTCTAACACAGTTTGGAGGTTCTGACATAATAGAGACAATTTTGATTCCTGAGTTATCATCTTTACACACATCTGTAAAGGCAAGAAAAAAAAGGCTTGCACCTGCTCCTATCCAACACCCCAAAAAGGACCTCACACTGCACGCTATGATTCGTTAAAAGGTTCTGTTATGGCTGTTCAGAGGCTGTACAGCTAGTGAACCTGTCATCACCATTCTGAATCACAGCCTTTGTAGCACACACAAACATACAGGCACACACGCACACATACACGTACACACACACACACACACACACACACACACACACACACACACACACACACACACACACACACACACACACACACACACACACACACACACACACTGCTGTCCTGGGCTTGTGATCAGGGCTAATGGGAGTCAGTTGTGGCTTGGTGTAATTGGGTAGGAATGCAGACTGGGGCACTGGGTGACAGGGCTTTTCCATGACACATAACTGGCTAAAGAGAGCAGCAGCAGCAACAGCACTAGAGTATAAACCAGTCCAGGATATAGACAACTTTCTTTATAAGCATCTTCCCTATCTCCCCATAACCAAAACAACACAACGACACTGTTTGGCTGGACATTCAGTTCGAAGACGAATAGCTTCACGAATAGTGCAATGCCTTGGCAGCCTCTGTATGAGAGATGGAGAATTTCAAAGTGACTGAAAAGCCTCTGGCACAGTCACAGTGAGGTCACGATCCTCTAAAGAGCCGTTCAGTACAGAAAACAGGAACTGGACAATGATAACAATTCTTGCATTCCAGAGAAGTTTACTTTCACTTGAATAAGAGACTATTTAAAACAATCTGGCTACTCAGAATTTCTGAAAAGTCTACTTAAGATTAGCTTTTTGTGTTCAGTGCTAAACTAAAGAAGGGTTTATCAATGAATATCACATGCTGAAAAAGGTTAAGAACATGGCGCATTCTGACTTTAAATCTACTTCCTATTTAACATCTCCTACATGAACAATATAACAGAACCCTGTTTAGGCTCTTTAATAAGATACCAGTGGGCTATATATGCAAAATTCTATCTGCACAGCATGCTGCTTAGAATGAGTTGTTGAAAGACTACAAGAGTGACATCCTTAGTGCAAGCCTGCTGGTTTACATTAGCTGCTGAAAGAAAATTTGTTGAAGGATGTGATATTGAACATCTATGTAGAAGTGAAAGAAATAAACCTGACCTTGGAGTAGATGAGCAATCTTGCTTTTTTTTTTACTTGCCTGACAAACAGAGGAAAGTTGTTAGAAATGCAGTGCTTTCTGCAACTTCAGTGACTAGAACTAGAACTTAGTTCCTAAGTCATAATTTCCTAATGATGCCATAGTCCAAGAGAAATAAATAGGCTACGCTGCTTGTGAGAGAGGAGTGGAATATTTGATCTCACCTGTCATTCATAGATGACAGGTGAGCCAATTGTCAGTAGCCAATAGTGGCGAACTCTCAGTTTAAGCATGCAGTATAGGGTAGATAGCACTTTTGTCCAAGTATCCTGAGCAGCATTTTGAAAGGATGCTGTGTCTGGCATCATGTCTATTTTAAAGGGAGTTGTTTGGTAGTTGTAATGATTAGAAAATAACTAGCTGTTGGGAGGTAATTAGCAAATGATCAAAATAAACGTAATAAATAAATAAATGTGTATATATATATATATATATATATATATATATATATATATATATATATATATATATATATATATATATATATATATATATATATATGTATGCTTTTAGCATCCAAGCAGGAAAAACTTTAAGCTTTTGACTTTTATCACAGATGGTGAATCCACTTGCCAACACCGTGAAGTGTTCCAGGAGAGGACAAGGCACATGTGGGGTCTCTGGGTCTGTGAAACACCTGACCAGGGGCAGAGACTAGGGCTGGCCAGCTCACTAAATGATTCATGCTGTCTAGGTAAAAGAGAAAAGGCTGTCTCTGTCTCTCCAGGTCTCTGTCTTTGCCAGTGTCTGCAGGTAACCTTGTTATGCTAATGTCTGGGGAAGCTCTTTGAAGCCACTCTCATCTTGGAGATGGCTGATGAGAGGCCCTTTTTATGCCTTTCCAGAGGGACTCATTAGTAGAGAGGTGGAGGGTGGGGGGAGTAATGCCGGGAGAGATGGAATGATGGTATGGTGAGAAAGAGAGCACGGAGAGATAAAAAAAGGAAAAAAAGCGAGCTTAGCAAGGCAAACTTGCCGAGCTTCCTCACTCTGCATATGTGAACAGATTATTATCATGCAGCATACTGATAGACATACAGGCCAAGTCTCAATGCACAGTGAGATGCTTCACTGACGCCAGTTCCAATGCTGGAGTGAAACGTGATTCTCTACTTGTGCTCCCAAAAACAGCAATGTTACAGAATACTCACAAGACCAAGCCCAGTAAATGCTGCCAATGCTCCACAGAGTTGCATGTATTTATATTTGACAAGGTCACTTGAGGTAACTTAAACTGTATTCCAAAACGGCAACTCAAAGTACTTTTTCCTTCTTAAGAAAAGTTAGCAGAGCTATTAAAAATTGGTAAATAATAACAAAAATCATTTATAAAGTTAGAAAGCTTGCTTTATATCAGGAATGTGGAAAACAGTGAGAGAACGCATTAGTAAAATGCAGAGAGTGAGGCGATATGTGTGTGAATTCGCTTCAGCCTGAGTTGCTTTAATAACAAACCCAGGCCAAAAGGAACGCAGCCTCAGTCCCACACCATCTCTGCCTCACTGTCTTCCAGGGGGTCTGGATTTTTCATTAAATAAATGCAATAACCAATGATCCTAGTGGATTATCACTGAAAAAAACACAAAAAATTTTTTTTCTGATATGAGAGCAAAAATGAAAAATGAACCTTCTTTAGTGGTGAAAGAGACAAAGAGAAAGAGAGAGAAAGAGAGAGAGAGAGAGAGAGAGAGAGAGAGAGAGAGAGAGAGAGAGAGAGAGAAAGAGAGAAAACAGTAATGCTTTGAATGTATTTCAAGCAAATGGCATCTGGTGTCCGGTTAGACGGTCCTGTTGGGATGAAGTTAATAAGAGAAACTTAATAAAAGCGATGTAGTAGTGGTGCAGTCAGCTGCGATGAGTTCATGAGAAAAAAAAATTGCCATAGAGCAGGGGGACACTTACATAAACACTGCATTCTGGACTGGAGGAGTGTAGTGGAAGCAAAGAGAGCAATGCATCCCATGGTAACCAGAAAGGATGATTCAAATACCCTTGGGCCATGTACAAAGTGTGTGTTTCTGTGTGTGTGTGTGTGTGTGTGTGTGTGTGTGTGTGTGTGTGTGTGTGTGTGTGTGTGTGTGTGTGTGTGTGTGTGTGTGGCACAGCTGCCTGAAAAATCTGAAACATCCTGTTAGCTTTACCTTAGATGCTCCGGGTTAACGAAAACGTGTAAAACTAATAATTTATTATAGATGTTTAAATGCAATCGAAGCACATATGGTCATTGATATTACACCGACAGGAAAAGCAAAGGAGAGTGCTGTTTACTTGAAGGCATGCATTTATACTGTATACCCTTGAAGTAACATTTCCCAGTGTAATAATTAGAAAATGTTAAATTGCAACTGAGACACATACAGCACAGTAGGGGAATTATTCCATGCACCAGGATCTCTGTTTTTTTTTTCTGCTTCATGATCATCAAGTTACTTTTTATAGTCTCAGTTGAAAAGCCTTGAAAATGGATCTGCTATATGAGATACTTGTGGTATATGTCTACGTGTGTGTTGTTAAAGGGTCACTCTGTGCAAGTTCTTCAGTTTGATTGATGACTTTATCCAATTGGTGATGCTTGGCACAAGGATAAACTGTTGCCATGGTTATTTCTGAGTGGGAAACAGAAGGATTGACCTCTTGGGAAAGAGATGACTCTTACCCACTCTGTAGCTAGTCAATCAAAAAAAAAAAAAATAAATAAATCAAAGAGAGAAAGTCTTGATATTCTGTCATTTATTGTACAACCCTGCCTTCAAATACACATCCCAGTGGTTCTCACTCAAAGTGTTTAGATGAGTTTCTGTTGTTGTGTGTAAGACTAATCATTTATAAAGCCAGGATAACAGTAGTGTACAAAAATGGAATCCAGCACTTTGATCTAAAATTAGATTTATGCTTGAAATGTAGAATGCTAGATTCACGTTTACATTTATGTTATGTTGCAGACACCCATAGCCAGAGTGACTCACAACTTACAAATCTCATTTATGCAAATATGCAGTGAAGTGTTTAGGGCCTTGCTCACTGGCCCAGAATTGGTGGCTTGGTAGCTGGACTTTGAACCTTTGTATCCATCCCCTGAACCACTATATAAACTAAATGACAAATACATATTAATGTGGACCTGCAAAACATTCGTGAAAAATCTAAGATCGCGAATTTACATTTCATTGCAGTAAGATAGACAAAAATAATAATTTAACTAATAACCAATTGTTTATATAAATATAAAAAAGTATTCTGGCAACATTTATAGTTTATGAGTGCTTTTGCATTCTAACATTATAGTAAGTAAGGTGAGAAAATACTTTTCTTTATTAACCATTCATGGAAATGTGCAGGTTAATAATTGTAACAGTCTATTTATTTATTTAATTCACTGTCAAACTCTAGCTGTAGAAAGAGATAATAACTCATAAATCACTGATATTAATTGTATTCTGTCAAAAAATGCCTGAATGAATTAAGTTTTTAAGGAGAAAGTTGGAAAAAATATATCAGTAAAACAGTAAAAAACCTAACATGCACAGTCAAATAATACTAGTAGCATAAACAATAATAAACACACAAATAATATGCTACTAAGAAGCACATTAGAACACCAAATGAAGCACTAATTTGCAGCTAATAAGCATATTAGAACTCTAAAGTGCTAATACACTATCAACAAAAACACCAAAGCACTAACAAGCTTCTATTATAAAAAAAAACAACTGCTGCATTCTCTACTTATATGAACAATTATTATCTATACAGACAGAAATATGGTCTAATATGCAACCATCCATAAAGAACTGGTATATACATATTTGATTTGATAATCCATGAACCGCAGAATTCCACATGGGATTTTGGCTATTATTTTAAAGCCTAAACAAAGTAAACCCCACAGGGAAGAGCATGCAACCATTTGATTGGATATGTATATTAAGTTTAGTTTAAATTAATTTTATTTGTATACCACTTTTAACCATAAACACTGTTACAATGCAGCCTTACAGAAATCAAGGTGTGGATTTATACTGTTCAGCCATAACATTAAAGCCACTGACAGGTGAAGTAAATAACACTGATTACCTCATTACACTAGCACCTGTCAAGAGGTGGGATAAATTAGGCAGCAAGTGAACAGCCAGTTCTTGAAGTTCATGTGAAAAATTGGAAAAATGGACTAGTGTAAGGATCTGGGCGACTGTGACAAGGGCCAAATTGTAATGACTAGACGACCAGGTAAAAGCATCTCCACGACAAAAATCTTGCAGGGAGTGGAGGCTAGCATGTCTAGTTCAATCCCACAGAAGATCTATCGTAGCACAAATTGCTTAAAAAAATTTAATTCACGATTTAAGGAACACACTAAGGCATCTGCCACGGTGAGTGCCATCTAGTCCAGTGTTAACTATGATAGAAAGATGCTCATGCTGGCTCCTGTCTACCACCAAGCTTGAGTCTATGAGCATCAGAACTGGACCATGGAACAATGGCAGGACGTGCATGAGTTGGTGAAAAGAGAAAGAGCACAACTATGCACTATGGAACTAAAGAAAACTGGTGGGGGCAAACTGGGCAAACTGTGGGCAATATTCTGCTGGGAACGTGGCATCACCAGGAATTAATGCATCTGCTGATGCAACCAATACGGTAAAAAAATATTTGAAATATATGTTAAATATATGTTGTATGCTGTGATGCACAATTAAATATATTTTTGAAATCGAAAATATATTTCCAACCTTACAGTAGAATGAGGATGGAGATCAAAGTATCCATAAATATATATGTTTTATAATGGTATGTGAGGTGGTAGCCCTGTGGTTAAGGCATTGGACTTTGGGTTAGAAGGTCACAAGTTCAAATCCCGCCACTGCTGGGCCGCTGAGAAAAGTTACTCTGGCTAAGAGCGTCTGCCAAATGCCATAAATAACGTAAAGATTTTCTTAAAATGTTTAATGTGAATGAGGGTAATATAAATTTTCTGATGATTTTAAAATATATCTTTGAAAATATACAAAAATTTATTAAAATATATTTTTTGCCCATTGTTGGTATATTTTGTATATTTTCTATTTTGTATATTTTTTTTATCATATGGGAATTTAACACTTTCAGAAGTCTATTGCAGTCTATGCCTTGATGGGCCAGAGCTGTTTTGATGACACCATGAGAAACTACATAACATTAGGCAGTGGATTTAATATTATGGCTAATTGGTGTATATTTAGATGACCAATGAACAAGACAAGCCAGAGGCTAAAGAAGCAAATAAAAACTCCTGTGACAACATGAAGGGAGGAACCGATTCCCTTCTGTGTGCCAATTGACAGAGGGATTATAAATTTCTACTCTTCTACAACTGCTATACAGTCCTAAATGTGTTAAAAGCATGTTCAGTGTGAGCACTTAAGTCTTATGTTTTTACTCACAAAAATACAGAATTATTTTGAGATGATCCACAGAAGAAAACACAAATGTTTTTGGTGCTCATGTGACACTATCTAAAATCCGAAGGTGACGTACAATATATTTTAATAATGTGTGCTCTGGAAGACCAATAATGCATACATAAGCTGCATATTAGTTTTTCTTCCTCATTTGTACTCTGTTTGTAGCAGGCCTATCAATATAAGCATGGGAAGCTTCAAACTACTGTGTAGTTTAGATGACTAAATCAGAATAAATAATCTTGTTTGCTATTTTCATACTGTTCCTGCTGAAGGGCCCATTATGTGGTCCACAGTGGAAACTCAAATGAGCAATGCTCAATTTAGCAGTCATTCCTCGGCACCTTCATAAGTATAGTCCTTGTCTAATATGAACAAAGCTGCAACATAAGAATCTATACATGTAAATGATGCGATAAACTCTTGGCTATCTGCAGTCTCTCTGTCTCCTCTCCCTCCCTCCCTCCCTTTCTCTTTCACACACTCTCTCATTCTTTCTCTTTCTCTCTTTCTCAGCAGGAGAGGTATCAGCACAAGGTTATTTAGAAGTTCTTTGGAGAGGGTGAGTTGAGCAAGTCAGCGAAACACATGCAGCACCACAACTAAATGGACTCAGATCACCAATGAATTCAGGCTCATTAGCATCCAGACCTCTATGCAACCAACCGCCTGAGCAAGGGCAACGCATGCAAATCCAATCTACACACAGATACACACGAGAGAAAAACACCTCCACTCATCCGTGTGGACAATCAGGCACACATACAAATGTATACATACATACTGTAGATGCATGTCAAATGACACATGCATAATATGATTCACTTGGTATTGCTCGCATTTTTGTACCCACATGCACGCCTGAACGCCCAAAAATACGAATTGATGTGATGGTAGAGGTCAGGGCTCTCTCAGCTGGTGTTCTACGGGTGGCATGTGAAGCTGTCAGGTCAGAGCAGAAATGCACGTGCTCATCTGCTCCAGCCTTATTCGTGCTGTATTTATTCTAATCAGTGACAGACAGCTGAAGCAGAGCCATTAACACACTTTTATTCTAATGGATGCAGAGAAGCAGTTAGGCTGCATCTTAATGGGCGGTGTGTGTGACAGTGTGGCATGCCGATGGGCCAGCAGGGACTCGTGAGTGTCAACTGTGCTTCACTATCAAGGCCACCATCACAAGTCATAAATGTTAATGCATTCTTCTGCCAATTGACACACATGAGTGCTCTCGTGCAAGTGTGTGCACAAACACACACATACACACTTATAGTAATCAAGTTCTGTTAGATGTGAGGAAGATGGGGGTCAGAAAGCAAAGATGAGAGGAAGCGAGGGAAAGAATAAAGAGGGAAAGAGATGAGGAACACAGTGAGAGAGAACAGGGCAGACCGAGGAGTGAGAGAGAGAAAGAGTTAGAGAGAAAGAGGGAGATAAGAATGAAAGGTTACAGCTGTTGATTTGTGCTCTCTGCTGAGACACTTGGGCTGCTGCTGTCCTCAAACTTTGATCAATGGCTTCTGCCTCTGCCTGTAAATCTCCACTACACCATGCAATCAGGGAAGCAGGCGGGGTGCAATCAGGACGCCCTGGAAAATACAACCTCCTCCCAACACTGTCACACATGCTCCCTGTACCCTACACAGAAAAACCACACCTCAATATATATCTACTCTAACCTATCTATTCTTCAAAGTTTGAATTGATTAAAACAAGAACTGTTGCATTTTTTATAGTCCTATATGGAAAAAGATGCATCGTTATTGCAAGTGTTGAATGAATCTTCCACATTTGAAGCTTACCGTACATAGCACTGCTGTTCCCAGGCCTGATTAGACTAAAAATGTACACAACACACTCTTTTTTTATGCATCTATGAACTCACAACTTCTGAGTATTTTTCTCTCCCTCCCACTCACACACACACACACACACACACACACACACACACACACACACACACACACATCCTACTTTAAGGCTTATCTGTCATGACCTCAGATTTACAGGCAATAGAAAATGATAAAGGATATGAAGGACGGGCTGAGAGGTAGTGAAAGATCACACTGCTGCTACTGAACCATGTCTCTGAGCTCCTCAGACACACACTGGCATGCACATGCACAACCAACGATAAAAAAGGTCCTATATGATAAACCTGAGCTCATGGGAAATTCATACACATCGGAAGAACCAATGCCAACGTGGTTGAGTTGGGTTCTATTTCATATACAAAAACAGCAAAAACATACGGAGGCCCTCACATGTTGGTCTTGTTACAAGTAAACCATTAATTATGAGAAAATATTGAAAATATATTACTGTTCAGTAGTTCTGCCTTCAATGCAATACAGATTAGTATCAAAAGCAAACAGTATATGCAATTAGAATGCAATATGCCAAAGCGTGGCAGGTTGCTGTATTTAATTTGCTCCCTGATTGCCAAACAGACTGAAACAAAAAGAAACAGTCTAATGAGAAATTTCTAAGTGAATGCCCACACAGGACACAAACCCCATTCTAATGGGACCAAACCGTGAAATATTCTGCGACTTATGAACATTTTTTGCATTAATGAGTCTTACCCACTCTGTTGTGTGGGTACATTCGAGTTCTGATGTAATGTTGATCAAAGAGCCAAAATGACATAGTGTTCTTCTCTTCCATTATAAACACACACTATCAATTCCTATGTGATTGCGCTTTAGGAGTTCAGTGGTGAGCTCATGTGTAGTATAAAACCAGCAGTGTTACTCAAGACCATGCTGGAAGGCCTGGGGTGGCCATTAGCCTGAAGAAAGTTAATGCCAGGTCAATGCAACAGTGAGCTCATGTAGGATCTGTTGCCAGAGGACCACCGCCGTCTTTAGTAATGTCTACAAATGTCTGCAACTGCTGGCAAAGGAACAAACCAATGTAGAGCAAGTGCTTCAATCCCAATAAGTATGTGGATGGGAATATGCAGTGTATATACAGAATTATCTGTAGTGCATAATATTACTACAAAAGTCCAAAGTGGCAAAAAAAAAAAAAAAAAAAAAGCTTTATCTAAATAATGGTGTTTAGCAAATTTTCATTTGGTCAGAAATGAGCAAGAATAAAAACAAATACTGTTGATCTCTCTGCTGAATCAATCCTGGTTTCATTTATGTGCTTGTTACCAGGGTCTTGATTTATCTGGGCTACACCAGGCATGGCAGATAACCAATAATGAAAAATTGGGAAGGAAACATCCAAAAAAATATTTTATTTTGTTTTTTATTTTATTTCTTTTATTTTGTACATCAAAGATTTTAATCATTATTATGGTTTTACCTTCGCATATAAAAAGACTATATACTTCAATGTCTAGCTTCCTCCCAACCAGTTCATTGTAGCAAAAGAAAATAAGCAAATGATAGCCTATTCTTAATCATTTTCTGATATTTTTTTTATTAGACCATTAAATACATATTTGCCATTAATTACTTATTCCCCAGGAGTATATATTTTTACCCTTAAAAGAGTTACATAATAAACTAGTAGTGAAAGTGTATTATTACTGTGGGAATGTAAGGTCATTTATTATATCCAGTTCAGTAAACTTACTATTCATCCCACATGAATAGTTTTTATTATTTAATCAGTTTATTTCTAATAATGCGACCACACACCGGCTTCCTTTTCTGTGATAAACCTGAAATAGTAAATCCTCCTCCGGTTCTTCATGCAGCGATATTTTGAAATACTTAAAGCAGTGATTGTCATGGCTGTACACCCTGTACCCTCCATATTAAAGTATGGGTTATACAGTGGAGCAGTAACCTGCTGAGGATGAGTAGGGAGCTATTTTCTACATACTTCATCCCAAACACCATCAATCAGCCTGTCCATCAGTCATGACCTTGTATCTCCAGGCATCAGCGAGCTGTCTGTGTTTGGATCAAACATGACTGCCGCCCTTGTGTTGTTTCTGGGCTCAGAGAGGAGGATGGAGCCGGGAGATCAAATGCAAGCTGAGGCATTAATCACAAGCTGCCGGCTTTCCTGCTGTTGACTTTTTGATCCGATGGGGAAACACCAATTTTTAAATTGTATAAGAAAAAAAAAACACGGCATGTTTTCTGTTCTATATTTTTTTGCGGGAAACCTTTTGAGTCTTCAGTGCTGTATGTACTATGAATCCTGTGGATATGTTTGGAGAAAGAAAGGGGTTTCAGGAGGCGATGTGAGAGAAAGCTAAGATCTTTCATTTGTCTTTGTTTAGTGCCAGACAGTCTTTGCAGCCAATCAATGTGCCCCATACCCAGGAATCAGATGTTGAGCTGCAGCATGCATGGTAAAGACTGAGGAGGAAGAGAGGAGCGTGAGAAATGACTTACTAACATACACACACTCGCCTCACAGAGTTAGCTCATCAAAGCTGCCCTTTGCAGTTCTCCCAGCAGCTTGACCCAGCCCTCGTTCAGGAGACAGGAAGTGGGGAGAGTTTAACTGTGGGATGGGTTGGACTCTTCCAGACTGTTCCATAACTCTCTGCTTTCGCTCTCTTTCGTTCAGCCTGAGAGAACATGCTGTTCCGCCAGCAGCAGCTGTTTCCACAATGCAATCCCATGTGGAGTGATAACCACTCACCATCTCTCTCTCTCTCTCTCTCTCTCTCTCTCTCTCTCTCTCTCTCTCTCTCTCTCTCTCTCTCTCTCTCTCTCTCTCCTGTGTGTCTGTCATGAGCTCACATTCATTTATTCCTCTGTCATTTTAAACAAACTCTGACTCAAAAGAATGTTCAATGTTTTCCGAAAAAGCCTACAAATTTAATACCTGTATAGCAGTTTTAATGGAGAATGGCAGTGATAATATTAAAACCTAAAATGTACACAACACACACACACACACACACACACACACACACACACACACACACACACACACACACACACACACACACACACAAATACATACATATATCTAATAAATAGGAGTATTTAAGTATATATATATATATATATATATATATATATATATATATATATATATATATATATATATATATATATATATATATATATATATATTATATACATATACAGTGAGGAAAATAAGTATTTGAACACCCTGCTATTTTGCAAGTTTTCCCACTTAGAAATCATGGAGGGGTCTGAAATTGTCATTGTAGGTGCATGTCCACTGTGAGAGACATAATCTAAAAAAAAAAATCCAGCAATAACAATGTATGATTTTTTAACTATTTATTTGTATGATACAGCTGCAAATAAGTATTTGAACACCTGAGAAAGTCAATGTTAATATTTGGTACAGGAGCCTTTGTTTGCAATTACAGAGGTCAAATGTTTCCTGTAGTTTTTCACCAGGTTTGCACACACTGCAGGAGGGATTTTGGCCCACTCCTCCACACAGATCTTCTCCAGATCAGTCAGGTTTCTGGCCTGTCACTGAGAAACACGGAGTTTGAGCTTCCTCCAAAGATTCTCTATTGGGTTTAGGTCTGGAGACTGGCTAGGCCACGCCAGAACCTTGATATGCTTCTTACAGAGCCACTCCTTGGTTATCCTGGCTGTGTGCTTCAGGTCATTGTCATGTTGGAAGACCCAGCCTCGACCCATCTTCAATGCTAACTGAGGGAAGGAGGTTGTTCCCCAAAATCTCGCAATACATGGCCCCGGTCATCCTCTCCTTAATACAGTGCAGTTGCCCTGTCCCATGTGCAGAAAAACACCCCCAAAGCATGATGCTACCACCCCCATGCTTCACAGTAGGGATGGTGTTCTTGGGATGGTACTCATCATTCTTCTTCCTCCAAACACGTTTAGTGGAATTATGACCCAAAAGTTCTATTTTGGTCTCATCTGACCACATGACTTTCTCCCATGACTCCTCTGGATCATCCAAATGGTCATTGGCAAACTTAAGACGTGCCTTGACATGTGCTGGTTTAAGCAGGGGAACCTTCCGTGCCATGCATGATTTCAAACCATGACGTCTTAGTGTATTACCAACTGTAACCTTGGAAACGGTGGTCCCAGCTATTTTCAGGTCATTGACCAGCTCCTCCCGTGTAGTTCTGGGCTGATTTCTCACCTTCCTTAGGATCATTGAGACCCCACGAGGTGAGATCTTGCATGGAGCCCCAGTCTGAGGGAGATTGACAGTCATGTTTAGCTTCTTCCATTTTCTAATGATTGCTCCAACAGTGGACCTTTTTTCACCAAGCTGCTTGGCAATTTCCCCGTAGCCCTTTCCAGCCTTGTGGAGGTGTACAATTTTGTCTCTAGTGTCTTTGGACAGCTCTTTGGTCTTGGCCATGTTAGTAGTTGGATTCTTACTGATTGTATGGGGTGGACAGGTGTCTTTATGCAGCTAACGACCTCAAACAGGTGCATCTAATTTAGGATAATAAATGTAGTGGAGGTGGACATTTTAAAGGCAGACCAACAGGTCTTTGAGGGTCAGAATTCTAGCTGATAGACAGGTGTTCAAATACTTATTTGCAGCTGTATCATACAAATAAATAGTTTAAAAATCATATATTGTGATTTCTGGATTTTTTTTTTTAGATTATGTCTCTCACAGTGGACATGCACCTACGATGACAATTTCAGACCCCTCCATAATTTTTAAGTGGGAGAACTTGCAAAATAGCAGGGTGTTCAAATACTTATTTTCCTCACTGTATGTATAAATCATATATACAAATATATTATAAGATTAGCATGACTAACAGATAAACTCTCAGGTGACAAAAAAATTTACAGTTTGTAATGTTTATGAAAGTGATATATGCCAGTCCATTCAGAAAAATAATGACACGTGTTACAAAACACATGTTATTGTGGTACATCAGCACCTTTCCATTTAAAAAAAGGAGGCAGGCTACATTAAAGCTAATATGAACATTAATTCAGGTAGGTGTCCAATTTCTGTTAGCTAAGGTTAATGCAACCTACATTAAGCTAACATTAAGCTAAATCCAAGGCCAGTAAAAAAAAAAAAAAATCAGCCTACAGTATCCTTACCTTTAGCTTTATATGCTTATTAGGTCAAATAATCGAATAAATAAGTCTGTAGGTTATTTTGTGTCCCAAATAAAATTTAATCTCCTGCAGTTCTATATCTCTCACACTGTGTATGCTGCCAAATGATTTGATTTCTTGCTGGACAATTTGCTGGTAAAAAAGAACAGCCCAACTCCATGGGCATATAGCAAAAAGGGATAGCCCTAAATGCAAATTTAAACTAACTCTGTGGGATGAAACGGAGTCACACAGAATGCTGCTAAATCCACTTGATCAACATATTCCTGATTGTGCCTTTTGTTTTTGTCATGCTTGGATTAAATGCATCTGTGGAAGGAATTTCTTCACTAATGACCATTAAATAGTCATACTTGAGAAATATAGCATGTGCAACACAGAGCTCATCAAACAGGGTGGTTTAAATCTCAGTACTCAAGGACAAGAAAAAGATTTGCTGGAATCAAAAGAAGCAAGAAACAGCCATTTCCAGGTAAGTCCATTGTCTTTAATTCTAATATAGATTTAAAGGTCCTATTCTCTATTTTATGAACCATAAATTGTTATGTAATGGGCGGTCACAATGATGCGTTTCTTGAGCACTCGTTAAAGTGCTGTCTGAATTCAGACAATTGTCTCTTTCACTGCCCCATATAGTGTATAGTGCTCTATATAGAAGAGTCTATATAGTTAACATTGAATGAATGGCTAAGGGAGCTTTTTCCAGCAGAGCAACTGTTTGCCCTACTCATAACACACCAGCATATGGATGGTTTGATGAACACCTCATGAGTTGGATCAGGTGTGTTGGCAGTTTTAAAACATAAATCTCTGCAGGGCAAAGGGGCTCCAGGAGTAAAGTTGACCAGCTCATAGATGGGTGATAGAAACTTGGCAGGAGTGGGAAATGCAGGCTTTGCTGCCAACCACATCTAAGCAATGCTTATAGACATTTTTCATGCCATACAGACGTTCTGGCAGATTTGTTGGTACTTTTAGGATTGTCAGTTAATAGCTAAATACTCAACTAATGATGTAAAGGAAAAAAATCGCCCTGAACACATTGCGTGTTAATGTTTATTAAAGTCACATGCGAGCTTCACTGGCATCCATGACTTATTGTATAATGAATTTCTGACTTATTAGTTTGAAATTAGTGCAACAAAATGTTGGTCTATTTTCAGACGGGTTAATGGTTCTCAACATTGCCACTGGGAATATGCACTTGTTTTAACTTATCTTTTATCTAAACACAGCGGTTGCTTTAGTGCTTAAGTCTATCCATCTCTCCCAACCCCTCATCTGTACACTGCTCAAACAGACCAAGTTCAAGAGCTTTAAATTAGCACCAGAGTCATTAAGCACTTCACAAACATTTCACTATAAACAAATTTAATGTCTTTTAGAGTGGAGATGTCCTTTCATTGCCCTTTCTTAGCAGTGAGTTAACAGTCTAAAAACTCTGCTTTCTTGCTAAAGAACCATTTCACACGGTTAATACTTATAGCTTGATTTTATATGAAGAGTCTCTCTGTCTCCCAGATGTTTACATCCTTAATTAGATTGCCAACAACCCACGCTAGCTGGCTGTTTGCACTAGGCTGGGAAAGTGTGACAAGACCTAGTGGGTATGCTGTGCTGTGGGTGAAACTCAGTATAGGGTTAGTATAGACACCCTGAAGTGTCTGAGCCATGGGAAAGCTCAAGGATAACAGGGCTGTTATGAGCTGAGACTTAAATATGAGACTGAGGGTGAAATGACATAGTGAAGATGACGAGATGAGTCACAGTGACTCTCTCACTATCTCTCGCTCTCATATTTGAAATGTGATATTCGTGATATTGGATTCTCCTGCTAACAGTTGGATGGAAATATATGGCAGTCTGCTCAGTGGTGCAGCGCCCTTGATTAAGTTCTAGGAAAAGGCTCAGATGATGACTCCCACACCTTTTCCTGCCTTGCCTCCCATGTCTGTTCATGCTACAGTAACTCTGTAGGCAACCTCCACCCCAGCATACAGTATATATACACACGGAGTACACATTCATCAACATCCACAACATTCTCCTTTACTCATCGGCTCTCAGGCACCCAGCGCCCCCACACTTCCTGAGTGCGTCCACTAAAAGCCCTTCCTTCCCCACATAGCTGCTAATGGACAGCTAATGAGATTGGTGAGAGGCTGACAGAGGCTCGGAGATACTCCCATTCAAAGTACATCACCCATAATTCGATTGACGCTCTTCCTATTGTTTGGGAACCATTGGTTTTAGATCATACCCTCCTACATACGACACCCTTCCTAACCTCACACATCTTCAGAGCTCCATAAAATCCACCTTTTAGTCTGATGATAAATAAGCCATAGAACACCCTTGACCACTGCTTGGTTTTGCAAAGATTTCAATGTTACATGCCTGACTGGGTCAGTTTGTCAGAGCATAACAATAAGCCAAAATAAATGTAGTAAAATGACACTCAACAAATAACCGAGGAATCTAAAGTTCCCCCACGCAAACAGCAATAAACAATAGCAGATTTGAATTAAAAAACCCACAGGAGAAACATGACAGCAATAGGTTTGCCGAGTTCCATTTTATATTGAATTCTGTCGCGGTGTGATTGGGGTTTTTGCCGTGGCATCATGGGCCGAGGAAGCCGCATTATGTTATACAAACCATCAGAGAGAAGAGGAGAGAGAGGCCACCATTTTACACAACCGGAATGCGTCTGGTGCTTATTGCTTCCCGGACTCATTTCATTGTGTCGCAATAGATCTCCTTTATGTTTTCCTTGTCCTGTTTTCTGTTTTTTCCATTACTTCTCCCTGCTAGACAACTACAAAAGACAAGGCATCTGTTTTCAATCACCGTGAGCCCCCACCAAACCAAATGGCAACAACACAAACACACACACACACACACACACACACACACACACACACACACACACACACACACACACACACACACACAGCACCCAGAGCAAGCCCAGGAAAAGGGGAAATACCCTTCACTGGATATTTAGGGAACAGGAATGTGATGTCAACGTGTGGAGAAGGTAATCACACTGTTACCTTTTGCTCTTTTTTTCATGCTCTCTCTCCTTCCCACCTCTTTGTGGGAAGAATAATTTAGCTGCAGCAGTGGTGGGATTGCAAAACGCCGCAATCTGGGTTTAGATTTCAGTGCTTTGCCGCTCTTACATGTAAATCACACCCAGTTCAAGGAAACACACTAGCTGGTTGGCTTGTGAACCTTGTGAGCATTGCTTGAGCATGACTAGTAATAAGAGCAGTCGCTGGTCCTGTGAGTGTTGTTGTGTCTTCTGGGTAATAGACTTTTAACCAAAGATCAAAGGTAATTCTGACTCCAATAAGCATTGGAACGCCACTGTTTGTTTTTGGCTGGATGTTCCAGGCCTTCTGGCAGATTTTAAGGCAGAAAGGCTTGCTTTCCCGAAATCTCTCAAGAGCCTCTGAACAAAAGAACGAGAAAGAGAGAGAGAGAGAGAGAGAGAGAGAGAGAGAGAGAGAGAGAGAGAGAGAGAGATGATCTTGGCTAAGCTCCTTCCTGTCCCTGTTAAGGAAGGGCTAAGCAATTTTTAGGATTTGTGTTTGCAGAATTGCAAAAGGCAGCAATTAATTTGTTCCATTCAGTGGCATGTGTGTTTTGTCACACATAATTTGTAGTTAAATACACGGCTTTCATAGCAGATGACTGGTGTACTGCATGCTCTGTGACAGCTATTCCTGAATTCATCTGTTCCTGATGAATGCACTATGAACTTTGACAGTTCCATGAATACTGAGAACTGAGTAACCATGGAGCGACTTGCATTTAATAAGGTGTAGCCCCGCAAAGTATATTATAAACTAATTCATAGTTAAAAAGATAAAAAAAAGTTGGGGTATTAAAGTTTCCCAGCAAATAGTAATACTGTCTTAGAGCTCCATGGTCCTGGGATTGGATTAATGTCTATGTGAAGATCCTTTTTCACCATGTGGTTTACTTCTAGATTCTCCACACACATCCCAAAACCATGCCAGTAGGCATGAAATTAAGCTTAAATGTGAATGGGTGAGTCGGTGAACTTATGCGTGCATAGTGCTTTGAAATAGACTAGCCTTCTCTCCAGGATGTATTCCTGTCTAACACTCAGTGTTCCTGGGACAAGTGTCAGATCCAGTATGCCATGATAAAATGCTTACTGAAGATAATTGAATTGATAAAAAACTTCAATACATCCAATCTAATGTTACCATATACCCTATGACTGGATCAGACCTATGAGACTGTTGTATTCTAATTACTTTTAATTAAAAGCAGGAAAACATTGTGTAATTACATAAATCAGTGTTTGTACACCAATTAACCAGATAAAAGGACAGCCAGATAAATATTCTTTAAAATTCTATAGTTAGGATAAGAAATTGTAATGCTGCATAGTTCAAAACCCATTCACATCATTCCTTATAAAGTTTTCTAAAGCATGGTACACCATAATGTTGTACAACAACCTAAAAAAGAGACAAAACCAAAACCGCTGCTGTAAGCTTTTCTTTGTTTCTGGGCATCAACAACTAAAAGCAGGTACAAACTGAAGTTTGTGAAAATATTGAACATCCACTTATAGAATAGACTTGAGTAGTCATTTAAATGTCTTACATTACCATAAGTAATTTGCATAAAATCAAGAAATTCTCTCTGAAA
>NC_139574.1:16914489-16944489 GCF_946808225.1 Silurus aristotelis
CACACACACACACAGAGAGAGAGGAGTATAATCCTTAAAGTTAATTGGTATGACTGATGAGGACAAATTGAAGCAGGATAAGGAAGCCGCAGCAAAGCCATACAATAAAATAATGACTGCAGTACTGAAAAAAGGAACCCAGAGGACATTTCCATTTTAAATGTGTGCTTTACGTTTTTTTTTTTTTTCCTTCCGTAATCAAAAGAAATTTTAAATACTTTGCCTGTGTGCTGGAACATTTCCATCCACACAGTAATGTTAAATAATATTCAATGGTTATGGATAAAAATGTTAAGCTATCAAGGGCATCAAGCAAGACCTGACTATAAGACCTCTGTGCTGAGTAAGCATAACCTTCCTCATCTCCAGCATCCTTCTCTCACAGTGACAGTGTGTCTTCACTCTCCTCTGAGCTCTCACTCTCTGCTGTGCATGACAGATTGTTGGAGCATCTGACTGAGCGTATACACCTACATATAGGGTAGGTGTCCACACACACACACACACACACACACACACACACACACACACACACACACACACACACATACACACACACACACACACACACACACACACACACACACACACACACACACACACACACACACACACACACACACACACTTGCACAGTGGACTGTTAGATATCAAAGTGTAGAGAGCAGGTGTTGGCCACTGAAAAGGCTTTATTTATTTTTTTAGTAAAGACAAAAGAAAGTCAAAACAGATGTGAGCTATTTTTTTGCTACTTTACATGTCCTCTTTATTCTTTCTCTCTCTCTCTCTCTCTCTCTCTCTCTCTCTCTCTCTCTCTCTCTCTCTCTCTCTCTCTCTCTCTTCTCTCTGTATCTCTCTTTATCTCTCTTGCTCACTCTCTACACTTTTATAAAAAACTGAATGGTACATAGATTCTATAAAAGATAGAGAACACATTGGTTTAACAATCTCAGAACAAATCCCACTAGTGAGAAAAATGACATCTTACTCAATTTTCATTGACAAATTGCAGATGCTGGAGAAAGCACCGGTGCCGCTTCGGAAAACCAGAAACCCTTTTTTATATTTCCACCATTCTTATTGCTATGTATTTTATGTTTAATTCAATTTGTATTCATTTACCATTAATTATATTTATTTCTGATTTAAAAAAAAGATCAACCATTCCTACTAAAATCCAGCACAAAAATGTAGTAACACTTACATGAATACATAGATGAACGAAAAGATGAGAGATATTTGTGTGTAGCTCCTAAGTATATCATTAATCCTTGTATTATCATTAGAAATATTTCTGAATAGCAGATGAATTTAAGAAACACAAACTGCTAAATTTACAGTTGCAACACAGTATTAAATTTTGTCGGTTTTCATTTTCAAAACCCACACTCACATTCAGTTTAATTCAGCCTTGTTTTAATGCCAGGAGACAAGGAAAATATGTGCTGTCATGGTGGCAGTGTAAAAGAGTGTTAAACGTGTTCCGGCAATTCTATTAACAGTAAAGTTCTATAATTAGTTAATTCAGTGATTAAAGCAATGCAATATAAAGGAGATAGAGGTTGTGGTTCAGTGGGTAGGGGTTTGAGTTACACTCCAAAGGACTGCATGTTTAAACTTCAGCACATTTAGACTACTATTATTGGGTCAGTATAAAGCTCTTGGCTTTTAGATCAGTTATATGCTTTATCTATGCATCAGATGCTGTTCTTAGCTATATGAATAAGTGTCATTTTTTACACTGTACAGTATTGCAAACTTTACTGTAAATATTTACAACTTTTTTTTTATTTATTTATTTTAATTTTTTTATTTTGTACAAAATATCCATCAGACAGCTCTCTATTTTTTTGTGCTAGAATCAGATTTTGCAATCAGAAATTATAGAATGGTTCCAAATTGGGCAGAAATGGCTTTGGAAGGGTTAATGTGGACACATGTCTGTATACACACACACACACACACACACACACACACACACACACACACACACACACACACACACGCACACACACAGCATGCAATAAATCCTAAGGCGCCTCCCAGGGGAAGCAGAGTGTCTTTTTTGCTCTCTCTCTATATGAGGTTAAAGTTTGTTAAGTTTTATTACAAATTTTATGGCATTGCAATACTGTAATGTTAAGACTTCCATGACAAATGAAATTCCTTCTCTTCCATAACCGGGCTAAGTAAAGCAACCTGGTCCCAAACTCCAGGAAACGACAATGTTATCTGTTAGTTCAGTGCAAACGGATGTGCGCTAACTCACTTTGTGGAAACACTAAAGCAGTACAATACTGACAGAAAGAGAAATGACTACAAAGCAAGTCGGTGAGGTCTTACCAGCTGGTATTTCATGTACCTACCACACTCTTAATGCATTTCAAATGAAATACAAGAAAAAAATCTTGGGCTGTAGTAGAAAAAATTCATCCCAATTTTTTTACACAATGTAAAATAATAAGAAAAACCTTATAAAACTGAAGGCTGCACTTTCTAATGTCTTACTTCAGCCTTCTCTCAATCTTCCCCATTTTACACTACAACAGCAATGTCACACTCCACACAGATTTCCATTAATTCCTTTAATAGACCATGTAATCCTCCTGAAAATTGTTGAATGCTTGAATTCTACACTGGTTCGTACAGTTGTGTTGGAATTGCACAAGATATTACATTTTGCATCATTGCATTGCGGAATTGATAGCAGATTAATCGTGCATCACTATAGATAAAATGTTACTCAAAATTGCTATAATCAGAGCAATCTGCCTTCATTAATAATCCCACTCTACCGTCGGTGTGCAGGTGGGAGACGACAGGTGTGACAAATTTTACAATAAAACATTTTTACCCTAACCCTAACCCCAGATCTTTGGAACCAGATCGGTTGCTCAACATCACATTAAACACCAATGTGCCTGAATATGGACATTAAAGTTGAAAAAAAATAAAGCATTAAAACTGACCAATTTCTAAAATATAATCATACAACAGGCTAAGGTTTAACCAGTAGATTTAACGGGTTTCTTTAAAATATTCCACAAACAGTGATTATGAATGTGTGATTAGCCTTAATAAACCAAGTTACACAATCTCCTAAAAGCGATGGGGTTGGGGGTTTGTTGTTAACCCCAATGTACTTCTCTACTATTTCTGCAGTTATATATTACTTGGATTCGATTATTAAAAGTCAGTCTTCTGTGTTTAACACATGCTCGAAGAGAACAGTTCTTTAAATTGTGTGTACAATTGTGCAGATGTGCTATGTCTGGCATTTTTTTTTAATGAAAGAGGTTTTTTTATTTAAGTTTTATGAAGGTGGTGTGTTATTGCATCATTGGTTTATAGACCTCATGTGTCCTGTGGGTGGTTTGTTGAATTTTGTTGCAACATGATACATTTTTTTCAGCTAGTTGTGTGTCCTATACTATAGTATGGTTAGATATTTCTTCACTTGGTCTTCAGGGGATTTGGGTCAGCGAAAAATAGACTGTTTTTTCTCTTCGTAGCTCACAACAAAACACGAGTGCAGCAGTCAGCACTCCTTCACCCCTCCCCATAGTCGTCAAAAAAAGAAAAAGACACCGTACAGTAATTTACTGTAAATGCCCGGCCTGACCACCTTTACTTAATGTGTATTCTGTTCAATGAGGCATGCAGCTGTCTAGGAAGCAACAAGGCCTCTTGTTACCTTTGGGAACCTAACACAGCAATCAAAAGAATGCACCTTGTAATTCAATGTAATAAGCTAAAGGGGGAATAGTACTGTGATTACCAATCAGAAAGAAAAAAAGAGGGATAAAGAAAAAAAGAGAGAGATGGGGTAGGGCTTTCTTATTCTCTCCGCCTTAGGCATCAACAGTTCTGTCACAGTGAAGGGACATGAACTGATTGTGTAAGTTATCCAATCCCACAGTGTCCTTACACTTGAGTATTAGTTGAATTTTGTGATAATTAATTTTAGCTGTTGAATTCTGGGATGCCTGCAATATGTTTGTACGACTTATCATTTCCTCTACGCAATAGTTCCACTGAGAAATGAACAGAAAACAAACTGGTTCTCTTTAATGCTCATAATACTTCAGGCTATTTTATCTCTTATAATATTGCACTTTAATTCATTCTATATTTGCTTGCTAATATGGGTTATGGTAAATGATTTCATTTTTATGAAGTCTGTATTTATAATTCATTAGAGCTCTTGCATATAATTCTTTTGTACTTGGGCAGAAATGCCATGTAAGCATTTTCCTACACTCTAATATGTATCTCCTCGTTAATCTCCAACTATAATTACAACCTCGGTGACATGGTGTAACATTAGTGTCATTTCTCTCCATAAGTCATACTGCATTGTGGCTATGACTGATAATGACATTGTATAACATTTTATTAAGAATAATAAGAAAAATGAACAGTTTTAATTGCCGCCATAGAACACTTCAAGTGAATGACGAGTTATTTGAGATAAACTGTGAAGCTGTGTAATGTATTTGTTGTTGCTGTATTAATTAAAAGTGGAAAGTTTTCAGTCTGAAGGAATTACATGTTAAATAAATGAAGACGGATTTAGTCAGAATATAAAAACCCCTAAATCCAAACTTCGAATGAAGCAGAAAAAGAATTGGTGGTTGTGGTTTGTATTGGTAAGAAGTTAAAAAAAAAAAATTCTTATTACAGATCCACATCAGTTTTTGTCAATGTGTTAAATTACAAATAATTTAGATATGATGTCATATTTATGTAGAGAGAGAGAGAGAGAGAGAGAGAGAGAGAGAGAGAGAGAGAGAGAGTAGAATAAAATATGTTCATAATTGATGTGTGAAGATGAGATACATGAAATGTGTTTAAAAAAAAAGATCCAGTGAACAGTTGTGCTTTAATTGAATGCATGGAGCATTGAAACAAGAGATCTGTCTTAATGAAAAGAGCCTCAGCAGGACTTAGCAAGAGACTGTTTCATTGTGCTTGCATTTAATTTAATGAGCCTTAAGCCAGGCCATTTAACTGATTTAATTGCTGTTCTTTTATTGTTCTAAAGATACATTTAGAATCTACAAATGTAATTATGTCATATCTTCAGAAACTTTGGCTGTATTCGACACTGTTTATTGCACATACCTATTACAGTGGTTTATGTTATGAGTAGGAGCGGTTGGGGACAACGCATCCATACATTTTTACATATTAAACTACAAATTGTCACACGTTTTCATTTGACTTATCAAAGTATTATTGCTACAACTGCTACTACTGCTCCTACGAGGGCTACTAGTACTACTGATAGTAGGTAAATAAGTATATTTGGAAAGCAGGAAGAGGAAACAGACACAAAAGATATATTAATATGAATGGGATTTCATTTTAAAGACTATAACATGGGATCAGATCTACTACTAGAAGTACTAAATAATAATAATAATAATAATAATAATAATAATAATAATAATAATAATAATAATAATAATAATAATATAAACAGAAATACTGACAGAAGCTAAAGTAAATTGCTCTCTCTGTTTATATATTTTTTTATTTCTATCTCTGATCTGTGTGTGTGTTTGGATGTCTTTTTTTTTTTTGTTTGTTTTTTTTTGCATGATTTGTAACTATAAGGCACATGATAAGCCAGAGGGATATTTTCTCTGGCCCTTAAAATGAAGAGCAATATTCTTTTACACAAATAGAAACTGCGTTCCATGTGTCAGGGGAGGAAAAAAAAAAAGAATGTGATCCAAAAATTATTTTTGTCAGTCATAAATCACAGGCACATAATGCACTATTGTACTTTATCCCTGCTGCTCTTCTTCTCTTCAGTGTGAATTACATCCAGAATTGCACCACTTATATCCCACAATGCAGAAATCCTACTTTACAAATCTACACAAATTTCCATTTCAAATTCAATCCAACCTGAAATTTTCACAGATTTTTGTAGGTTTTGATTATTTGTATGTTTATTGTGTTCTAAGCTCTTAAAGATAAATGTAAGATAATGCTAAGATTTGGTTTCTTTGGGTTTTGAAAAGCTCTGGCATCAGACCTTCATGCAGTTTTTAATATAGAATTACTTGATGTATGGTTCATTGTATTTTATTTGTGGGGCTCTAAATGACAATAAACGGAAACTGAATCAGTATGTATACATCAACTTTAAATCAAGTGTGGTCATAATCTGTGATATTTTACTGTGGCTTCATTGTTATTAGCAGCATGATTATGAGCATGAGCAGGTTTTGTGTAGCTGCATGGGTCTTCTTACCTTGGCCATCTGCGCCTGCACTCCATTAGCCTTCAGCGAGGCCACGGCTTTCTGCGCTGCAGCAGGACTGTCAAAATCCACGAAACCATATCCTACACATACACACACACACACACACACACACAACATGGGACAAAAAATTTTAAAAAATTAATATTAGAGCATAACACTGTATTAACAGTGAAAAACACTTACAGATGATTAACAAATATATATTCTGTTACAGAAAATGAATCAGTAATAAGATTGTGTGAAATTTCTGTCACAAAGCTCATATTATATATACTTTTACCTCAGTGCTGTGAATTACTAAGATTGTTTAATATAATAATAATTTGAACAATAACAATTGAATTTAAAGTTATCTTAGCTTAAGTCAGACCGAAAATGCTATGACCTTCTCTCTGTCCATCTCTATGTCCCTATCTTTCTGTCCTTCTCTCACTCTTTCTCTTCATCATTGTATTCGCATGGGCATTTGTGTGTGTCTGGAATATTGTACTATTTTTTATGTAGACAAAGGAGTAAAACAATTGCTAACATTAGCATAGCTCTTTTGTGTGTGCATTTAAGTGTGTGCTGGTTTGGGAATATTTGTGGGGTCAGAAACAGAGCACTTTTTTACAAATTTAAGCTGATGCATTGAAGATATCTTGAAATTCTCTCTCTCTCTCTCTCTCTCTCTCTCTCTCTCTCTCTCTCTCTCTCTCTCTCTCTCTCTCTCTCTCTCTCTCTCTCTCTCTCTCTCTCTCTCTCTCTCTCTCTCTCTCTCTCTCTCTCTCTCTCTCTCTCTCTCTCTCTCTGTTTATCTTTCATAGTCCCAAATATAGAACTTTTATATTCAAACTTATTCTGAAAAAACCCACAGACAAAAAAGAAAAAAGCACCAATCATGCATTGTAGGAGTGTGTCTGCTGCTGTCTTGTTCTCTGTCTTTCTGCCTGCCTTCAATAAATTCAGCATGCTGAGCATAGAACATATGGTTTAGACGTTTATGAGTACAGCACATCTAAATAGAGAGACAGAAAGAAAGGAAGAAAGGAAGCAGTATGCAGATGGTTTATGTCTCTGTTTAGAGAAATATCCAAGAGACTTGCAGATGATATGTCTTTAAGTCAGGCTTTATATAAGTCTTTAATAGTAAAGGGGGGGGGGGGGGGGTTGATAGAGTGTCCAGAATGCCACAAGCCGGAAGTACTGTTTCTGGTTAGTGAGAGCAGAGCACATTTCTGAGGTTGTTGACCTCCCAGGCATAACAGCGGTCACCAGGATGTTGGCAGGGACAGAAGGTCCAAGTTTAAGACTGCAGAGATCTCATTTCTACGCACATTGATACACCCAGTTTATACCACACAGAGCAAGAGAGAAAACAAAAGCCTCAGCATAGAGAGAAACATACATGTGTGTTTGTCATATTACACACCTGATATTTTCAAAGTTTGGAAAAGTACATTTTCACTAGATTTTTTTTTTTTTTACATTAAAAATAGTTTCCTGATGTACCCTCTAGTATTCTGTCTTTTATTTCTATTCCAAAATCGCTTTTTACTAGTTGTAGAGAAAAGCAGTATAAGTGAGTGACTGAGTGTGTGTGTGTGTGTGTGTGTGTGTGTGTGTGTGTGTGTGTGTGTGTGTGTGTGTGTGTAAGAGAGAGAGAGAGATAGATAGATAGATAGATAGATAGATAGATAGATAGATAGATAGATAGATAGATAGATAGATAGATAGATAGAGAAGAGAGAGAGAGAGAGAGAGAGAGAGAGAGAGAGAGAGAGAGAGAGAGAGAGAGAGAGATTTCAAGATATCTTCAATGCATCAGCTTAAATTTGTAAAAAAGTGCTCTGTTTTCTGACCCCACAAATATTCCCAAACCAGCACACACTTGTGTATTGGTGCAATCCAATAAAGGCATATATAAGATGCACAAAGAGTACATACATTATTTATACCCAAATAGCTGTGTAGTGTATTTTGCACAATTTGTATTTTGTGTTCTTAAATATTTTTCCTAACAAAGCTCTTTTTTTTTTTTTTAAATGATCATCACTCCCTCATTTACAGCATATGCTATGAACACTTCCCTTTAGAATTAAAGAATAGAGTGTTGTGTAATAACCTGGATGAAAGAATGAGAAGTCAAATTATAGGTAAATGAAAGCAAACAAATGAATAAGTACATAAAATATTTATTTATTTGTTATATAATAAAACGTATTATTCAGTATTAGTTCATTTTAAAATTAAAAAGTTGCTAGTTTTAAAATAAGAAGAAAAAGTTATTTAATTATTGAAATTAAGTTAGTCACATCACTTCTTTCTTTATTATTATCATTATTATTATTCTTATTATTATTATTACTATTATTATTATTATTATTATTATTATTATCATTATATCATTATTATTATTATTACTACTATTATTATTATTATTATTATTATTATTATTATTATTATCATTATATCATTATTATTATTATTATTATTATTATTATTATTATTATTATTAAGCAGTTTTGCTTAAGAAACCCTTTAAATTATTGTAATTTATCTGGAATATGAGGATCATTTGAGGTATATATCTGTAAATAAAATATTTTCAACATAATCTAAAATTTGACTTCTTCATCTATGTGAATATTTTTTAAATTGATGTGACTTTAACCTGGCATTAGAAAAGACTAACTTAGGTAAATAACAAAATAGAGCTCATGCCTTCCAAAGGGGCTTTTTAAAGAAAATACCTCATTTGATAATCTTTGCATATAACAACATGGTGAAGTATTTTACTGAGGTTGGGCCATGAATGTTTATGTTTAGTTTCAACACTGCAGTCTGCTGGTATAGTCATATACAGATGCACAGTGGATAGCTAAAGCTTTAAGTACATTGCACAGCATAAAAAGATCACTTCAGTTAAGGAACTAGAATGATTTTTGATATTTGTTTTTCTACACTCTGGATTTTCATTCGATTCTTTGAACTAAAATATAAATAAAGTTCTACTGAAATATACACCATGTTAGTGGCTTTTAAGGGTCTTAACAACAAATTATTGGTCAGAAAATTTGCAAGAATGAAAAAGATAGAATCCTGAGAGCTCGTGTACTAAGATTTACTTCTGCATTGCTGCATTGAAGTGTTTGTGGAAAAACTGGACACAGGGAAATTCACTAACAGAGTCTACTTGTACACAAAGATAAAATCATAATAACAATTAAATTGCCTGAAGAAAAATTAAACACGTGTGGGTGTAACTACTAACTAACTGTTTAAAGCATGAACTTTAAATGGAACAACACTGACTTTTTATTTGATTTGCAAGTTTCCCCCAAGGCTTAAACAATATAAGAAATCAAAGGAAAAGGTGATTTTATCTATTTGTTTCGTTTTTGCACATTTCCTGGCCAGTAATTTATTATGACCACAACCATGAAAAGCTTAATATCTTGTGTATTTGGGATAGGCACTTTATTTTTGTTTATATTTTATTTAAAATTATTGAATTTTTTATTTTATCTAACTATAATGCATGTTTCAAGTTGTAATTCTGATGATGATTTAGAAAGTTTAAGTTCTGGTCATGCAACCCTCCAAAATAGCGTATTGTTCAGGGTACATAAAATATATCTACAATTTATATATATATATATATACAGTAATCCCCCGTTAATCATAATGGTTACGTTCCAAACCCGCCCGCGATAAACTGAAAAACATGATAAATATATTATCAATTTAAATCAAATATTAATCAATTTCATTATTTAAACATAAAACTCATCAGCTAAACAAATTAGTCATGTGGCAAATGCAATTCTGCGATAAACCAGGGGTGCGAGATTCGAACTGCAGTAACGTGTGGGATTACTGTATTACTGTAGTCAAACATGGCTGCTCTCTTCCCACAGATATTAGACAGTGATACATTGTAGTGGTCATTGCATCCTTAAGACATTGGATATAAATTCCGAGTGTGTCCTTAAAATACAATAGGTAGCCCCTATTTAAACATAATTCTTACCTAAGGCAAGTAAGGTAGCTCTAAGATAGCAATAAAAAGTCTATAAAACATCAGTGCATTCTCAAAAGTCAGCGATGTATGTCCAAACCATAACATGTGAATGAAATGATTTGTTTGTACTTTTGTCCTCTTATCCCCTTCCCGCTCTTCTAATGGGACCAGCTCACATCAGCACTGGCATGGGGCCCATCAGGGTGGAGGATTTGCTGGGTGGGGGGAAGCTCTGGGAAGAGGAAGCCCTCTAAAGCCTGTAGCAATTTCCTTGCTTCTTTAGGCTCTGATTCAGCTCTTCATCTCTCTCTCTCTCTCTCTCTCTCTCTCTCTCTCTCTCTCTCTCTCTCTCTCTCTCTCTCTCTCTCTCTCTCCTTCTGTTCCGCTTGCTCTCTTCCTCTACAATAGTACATGCAATCAGACATGTACTGGTTTGGATTTAACTTGACCATAACTAATAAGGATGTGAATTCAATTAACTTTGGTTTCTCATGTTTTTAAAAGAACTTTGTCTTTTTATAATAGAACTATTTATAAGATTTTAACCACACGCCCACATGCTTGCACACACACACACACACACACACACACACACACACACACACACACACACACACACACACACACACACACACACATATATATATATATATATATATATATATATATATATATATATATATATATATATATATATATATATATATATATATATATATACAGTTTAGAGAAGCTCCACTCCACAGCAGATTGTGCTGCAACTGGGTTGTTAGATTCCATCCATGGCGGACCGTCTCCTGAAAAGAGGCTGTCTGCAAAATCATTGATTTCAGTTGGCACCTCCCTCACCCCATGGCTATTTTTAACGCTCCATCTCGCCCAGTGCTGTACATCAACACAGGAGAACATCCTGGTCTGTTTCATGCCATCGCCAACCCTTTTAGTCACGCTAACTCTTATCCGGCTGGAAGGGCTACTCCGACAGGCACGCTAGCGCTCATCCTGTTGTAAAGATTATCTGTACAATTACTCAAACACTGCCTCTGCCCAAGAGCCTGCTTTTGAAATCATGTAATCATTTATCAGTTCAGCAAGACAGGTGTTGCTCTCACATACACCATGACAGATACTGGGAGCGTAAAATTAGATAAACAGGATGCTATTTAGCGTAAATATTTTGTACTTACCGATGTCAAATTCATACGTACATAAATATAATCATTCTAAGTTTCTATTTCACATGAATAAGGACCACCCCAGTAGCACTACTCACCTTTGCACTGGTTGGTGTTTTTATCGAGGATTGCCTTTGTTGACACTATTTTCCCATACCTGATGAAGAGAAAACACATATTGTTAGTTAAGATACAAATATACAAACGACATTATATCACAATATACACTTTTTATTATATAATATTTAGGTAGCGATTCATCCCGAGTCTCCCTTATAGATGACTTTAATGCATTACTAACTTTTATAAGTAACAGTTTGTATTCATTGCATTCAATTCTTTTTAATAATAATAAACTAAACAAACCACCAGCTGCATTAACTAATGGGCATGAGACTGGAAAGCATGTACACCTGGAGATTTGTTTAATTTATTTTATATTATAAAACATATTAAATTGTACTTTACTACAGGGCTGCACAATAATGCCTACAATAATTCTAAAATAAATAAATAAAAATTATTCAATACTATGATCAATTAATCAATACTGAAACACATTTATTTAATCAAAATAATTTTAGACTTTCATATATTTACACTTAACTTCATCTGTCATTATAATTATTTGCCATTATAATCAATGCTGTTACTTGATTAAATATTAAATAAAACTTGGAGACAATAAATGTCAGTATTCAGCTATGTAAAAAAAAAAATGTAAAAAAAAAACAGAGCTTGTGATTTAAAGGACCATCAACGAACAACAAAATCTATTAACTTCATCAATATCACAGCTATCACACGTTTAATTAATTAATTATTTATTTATTATTATTTATTATTAATTATAAAGTAAACAGAGATTCTGACCATGAATTTGTTTAATTGCACAACCCTACTAATAAAAGTGTTATCTGGATGTGTGTGTGTGTGTGTGTGTGTGTGTGTGTGTGTGTGTGTGTGTGTGTGTGTGTGTGTGTGTGTGTGTGTGTGTGTGTGTGTGTTGCTCTCTTCTTGCTCTCACTTTCGCAGATTTATGCTAAAGACAGAGTATTGATGTTTCCTGTGTCCGTTGCTCATTAAAAGTTTGATCCTATCTCAGCAGAGAGCAGAGTTTGAGAAGGACCTACATTTACCTCTTCATTTACCATGGATGGTTTATCAATAAATGTTTATATAAAAACAATAACTTTGAAGATAAAAACAATGATAAACATAAAAAGAGATAAACATAATAAAAGGTGCAGTTTGCATATGGAGTAATTACAAGCATCTGGTTAAGTGAGCCGAGTAGAGTATTTGAGCGATCCGAACCGAACCAAAACAGGCTGGACAGGATTAAATTCTCAAGAACTTTATTTTCATTTCTGTACATTATTCATCCAAACTCTGATGCCACAGAAGTATGGGGCACTGATGCACAAAGAATCCGCAGTGTGCTAAATCATGCCCAATTCATTAGCATTGATAAACTTGTGCAGGTATTTTGCAATATGTGAATGATCACCTCCCTCCCATTCCATTGCTCGCTTTCCTTTCCTTTCCTTTCTCTCTCTTTCATCAGAGAAGGTAATAAAGTTCCTTATCTGCTTTGTATCCGCCAGCAGAAAAGGATGACTGATATAAGAAAAGCCCTCCCAATGTGACTTTTAATTAATGTTTAATGTGTCTCCTTCCTCCAGGTAAGACGAGAGAGTATATTACTCCACTTTTATAGGGACGGAGGCGTTTAATAAAGGAGGGATCATTTCGCTGTCACCGTGAACAGCGGCGGCCCATCAGGATTTCATGCCACCAACGTCGGCGAAATGGCAGCTAATTCATCTCAACCACTCAAATCTCTAGCGACTTGACTTAGGGTGAGCTCTTCAGATTAAAAAAGAAAGTCTAGAGGCATTTTGTATGTCTGAATCATATGAGGTACACTGTTGTTACTTTTGCACTATAAGCACAATAAAAATGTCTCTCTCTCTCTCTCTCTCTCTCTCTCTCTCTCTCTCTCTCTCTCTCTCTCATATATATATATATATATATATATATATATATACTGTACATAATACATAAATATGGATTTGTGCACCTTTTTACCATATACATTGTGAAGACATTGACAGCTTTTAGATGCTAAAAAATGGTGGGGCTGTTTGGATGTTTTTTACGTGCTATACAGGATGTCAGACAGCAATCCAGCATGAGAGAAAAACACCAGAACAACATGTGACCGCACCGTTTGAGCTGCTGTCATTTCTCCTTACAGAGGAAGAGCTAGGCAAAACACTGACGTCTCAGTTGAATAAACGATGAGATACACTGGGAGCACTATACGAATGACATTGGTTCTAGGAGAAGTGGAGGTAATGTGATTGAACATCTACTTAAAAGCAAGCATTTCAAAATTGTCCTGAATTGAGCCAGTAATGAATCAACAACAACCACTCAAAGCCTCAAATGCTTTAAAACAAATTGACAAAAGTCTTTTAAATGACCTTTACATTCCTGAGTTGGCATTTTCATTGAACAGGCTTGAGACGCTCTGGGGGGCTTTGATGGAAACAAGAGTGTTTTAAATCTGTAATTAAATACCACAATGTATTTGTGTTTGTGTTTGGCCACAGTATGAGGCAAAAAGTTAGTGGACACCTGGCAATCACAACCATATTTGCTTCTTTACCTAAACTGCTGCTACAAAGATGGAAACACACAATTGTACAGAATGTCTGTATATGCTGTAGCTGTACAGTTTTCCTTAACTAAAATGAAGAAGCCCAGCGATGTTTCTGCACGACAATACAACCGTGCACAAAGTGAGTTCCATAAAGATCCCTGACCTCGATCCCAATGAACACCTTTGGAATAAACTGGAATGCTGACCAGGTCTTTTTAGATAGGCAGGATTATAAGCACATTCATCATTTATTCAAGCCCATAAGCTCCATACTAAATGGAACATGAGTTTTGGATGAAACTGGTGTCTCTAGAGCAGTGAGGCAGCAATGCTACCTGCTGTGCAATGCTATAACAATCTGATGAAAATATAATCGCAATAATTATATTAAAGTAAGGTTGTAGTACAATAACACTTATTCTGCTAAATGTTTTGGTGAAATCCTCCTGCTGTTTGTGAGACCTAATCCACAGCAGTGCTAATGCCAATCATTAGTAATTCATTACCAATAATATTCTAGCTTTTCGAATTTATTTTTATAAATGTGCATATTAGAAAAATCATGTTAAATCAACATTTTTAAAGAGATTTTAGATATTTACATGATTGGATTTAATGTGTGTACTGTAAACATCCTTCCTGTAGAATTGTAGTGTTGTTTGTTACTTTATTACATATGTTTTCCTCTTTAGTAAAAGCAGGTCAGGTTTGCTATACATCCTCAGCTTATCTTGTGAAACTTGGTGCAAAGGAGGAATACATGCTGGATGTGACGTTAGTGCACTGAAAGACAACATTCAGACCTACACACACACAAAATCCATTAGAGCATACAATCCGTAATGCGCACATGCACATGCACACACACACACACACACACACACACACACACACACACACACACACACACACACACACACACACACTTGACAAAAATGTATACAAAACTAAATTAATTTGTAAGTATTGAAATTAGTACTGATATTTTTTTTTTTATTCTAAACACCTCTTTATAAAGTCATTATAGTGTAGATGTCAGTGACAGGTGCCTGAAGCACAGACACATGCCTACAGATTATTCTCACTGCCTCAGCACAAACACACACTCTCTTTCACACATCTCTATCCTTGGGGAACAAGATTTCATTTTAAGAAGGATCACTTTGTGCTTGTGATCGAGATCCACCCGGGACCAGAGTTGCTTCTTTTCTATAATGTGTCAAGAGAGTTAACTTTGTCGCACTGCTCCTTCTCTGTCAAAATGCAACATATGTTTAACTGGCGTTGTCAGTGTTTAATTAATTAATGAATAAATTTTTTGCTCCCTCCATTTTTTATTAGACCTTACATTTGCTTACAAAGCAACTTACCAATGAGAGTGAATACAATCAAGTAAAAAGAGCTACACAGCAGGTCTCTGGCAGCTCTGGGATTTAAATATACCACCCTCATATTCTAGTGTGAATTCTCAGTTTCCTGGGATTTCCTGGGATCATGCATTCTGATAAACAGTTGACATGAAAGATTTACATTTCAGAGTTACCTACTTTATGCGTAGTGATTAGTTCATTCATGGCTATAAATGTGAGACCTCGTTTTAAAGTCACATTTTCTCTTTTCACTTTGGTGCTTCATGTTAGCACTTTAAAATAATACCATCATCTCGAAACAGACATCAGAATAAAATATAATATAATATAATATAATATAATATAATAGAATAGAATAGAATAGAATAGAATAGAATAGGCTTTATTTATTCATCACATATACATTACAGCACAATTTGTTCTTCGCATATCCCAGCTTGCTACGAGGCCGGGGTCAGAGCGCAGAGTCGGCCGTGATATGGCACCCCTGGAGCACAGAGGGTTAAGGGCCTTGCTCAAGAGCCCAAGAGTTGCAGCTTGGTGATACCGGGGCTTGACCCCCCAACCTTCCAATCAGTATCCCAGCACATCAAATTTGAACTTAAAGCAAACAGAATACTCATATATTTCTCTGCTTGATCATAAATAAATGTTCCATTATTTGTTTTTAGCAAGCCATGTCATGATTTCACAATTTTAAATCAGAGACTGTTGCTAAAATAAAAGCTGCGTTCGGATAATTAAATAAATACATAAATGATTGTGTTTCGGCACAACGGATGATCTACACCAGAAGCCACAATTGTCATTAATATTCAGACAGTTTTTTCAATACATTGACTCTGGACCTGCAACAGTATTTTTCATTGCTTGGTTCAATGCACTAAAATACTTTTTTACCAGTTTACATGTACTCTAGCATGTAGTGGTTCTTATAAGAATTGAAAGTAAGTAAGATTCAACTTATAATCATTACATTGGCACTGATTAGCGCTATGCATAAAACGTTGTGTCGACCTTTTCTGACAATAAGGGGTGTAATGATACATGTATCGTACCAAACTTTTTCGGTACAGGGCTTTCTGTTTGGTACACATGTGCTCCTGATTAGCGGCTAATGCTAACACTATGGATTCTTTAGAGTTTTATTTCCAACTTCAAGAATTTCTCTTAAAAGGAGAAAATCCTGACAAATAAATGAAGGATAAAAGGAATAAAGACATTTGTTAAAGTATGCTAAAGAAGATCATATCTTTAGAAAATGTTATATTAAATGTAACCCCCCCCCCCAACTTATTATATAATTTTTCTACTTATTTCAATTGTATTTTCGCCAATTTAATGAATTACTCAATGTAATTAATATAATAAAAATGTGTATTGCATTATTTAGATTTATTAAATTTTTATCAAATATTATTGTATATATTATTTAATCAAGCAGGCGTTTTATTTAAAATTGTTTTAAAAATATAAACTGATTAAATGTTGATTACAAATAATAATCTTTCTTTTGGCTTCTCCTTTTAAGGGTCGCCACAGCGGATCCTCCGTATTCGTATGTTTGATTTGGCACATGTTTTACGCTGGATGCCCTTCCTAATGCAACTCTCTCCATTTGTCCGGGCTTGGGACCGGCACTAAGAGTGCACTGGCTCGTGCAACCCTAACGGCTGGGTTTGGTTCTCTGACCGGGAATCGAACCCAGGCTGTGGCACTGAGAGCGCCGCATCCTAACCACTAGACCACCCGGGAACCTCAAATAATAATAATAATAAACTGCAGTAATTAAAAAATTACCAGCAATGTTATGTTTTGCATTTCTTTCCGAATGAACCAAACCGTGATTTAAAAACCGAGGTACATACCAAACCATGTTTCAAATTCTGTGTATCGTTACATCCCTACTCATTATATAAAAACTTAATAATAATAAAATAATAAAAAATGATACTATTAAGCCCAACATGTTATGACAAACAAGATTGGAAACAATTCCCCCTTGATTTGGTGTATCACCAGGACCAAAATGTATTTTGTGTACACAGCTCTCAACCATCGTGTGAAGTGCTAATGATAGCTCTCAAAGGGCCCTCACACACTCTGATCTGCGTGTTTATGTCTCTCCAGAATGCGAGCAGCCACGGATGCTGGGCCTGTTTGATGTCTCGTGCCGTGAGATGTGAACTGACGTCTTTCCATGTCTTTCAACTCTCATCCAGGTGTGTTTGAGGAATCTCTTAATTGGCTACCAATGCAGCTGTCTTGTCCGACACAGCGTTCATCATTTGAGTGCACAGTTGAGCATATGTCTCATATTCGTGGATTTGTTTGCTCTGGAGGGTATTTCTGACTGTGAACGATTTCAAAGGTGGGCAACTATGCAGCAATTAGAGACATTATTAGTTATATTACTAGGCAATAATGCTAGAATTGTAGGGGAACAAGATGCGGTATTAGTGGCATTATGAGAGAAAGAGAAGCAATGGTGCTTTAAAATACACTGGTTTAAACGGCAGGAGAAAGCACTTGTATGAAACTAGCAGAGCAAAGTAGATTTAACCACCCCACCAACACCACACACACACACACACACACACACACACACACACACACATCCAGACTCTCTCTTTCACTGATGATACCTTCAAGCAGACAATCATCTGATTCAAGACAGGTTAGAATGCCAGTGAGGAGCTGGTGCACTTGAGTTTAAAATAACAGCACAGTAGCCCCTTTGAATCAATTCCTGTGATCCCTCGAGTTGCCTTTGAAGGAAAATGCAATGGATCTGCGGGTGGAAAGTCACATCTAACATATGATTGAAGTTCTTTATTGCTCTTTGCGTATCTTGTTACAGATTATTATATGAAGAACATGATGTAAGGGATCATAGGAAAAATGATTCATAGGCTTGAACAATTCTGCATCACTGTTTAAAATGTCATAAATTGTCATAGCAAGCTTTTGTTTCTTTAAAATGATCAAAATAACAAAATACCAGTGTAGGCAAATGTAATTTGTACAAATGATTATTATTAATGTGTAATAGTTCAGTATATATATTATTACAAATACTAGAATATTCCTTCATTTTTTACACAACCAAAACAAAATGATTGTTCTTATGAATCTCATCATTTTTAATATTGGAATATTTAATATTATTAACTGTAAACTTAGTTCATCCAGAGTTTTATTTTCTTACATCCTGCAATATCCATGGTCATTCAACTTCATTTCAATCTTTTATTATATGTGTAAGTGCTCAGCTGACAGCTCAAATATACAATATTAACCATAGTGTTTTTAAGAATATTACAGTATGTAAAAAAATAAACAATAGTCATACTGTAAAAAGCATTATGTCTCATATATATATATATATATATATATATATATATATATATATATATATATATATATATATATATATATATATATATATATATATATATATAATTTAAACATGCATAATCACACATTAAGGATTGATTTTTAATAATAACAATCTGAATTTAAGTTAAATTGAACTGTAAGATCTCTGCATTGTTGCCTGGTAGAGGTCTAATTCTAATCAGCTTAACAATGTTAAGTAACAAGAATGATTGAGATAACACACACAACAAATTATAAAAAGTTGCCTAATCTCCAAAACCATTTAGTCAAACACTGAAACAATAACCAAATTCTGGGGGATTATAAATTACGATGTAGTGAGGCGTGTGTAAAATTTACTGAAGCTTGGAAAGCACAGCTCTATCTACCAACATCGGTGATATCTTATGTGTCAACGCCATGGAAGGAAACACTGACAAGGCTAATGCTATAAATAAGAGGCTCGTAGCTGGGTGAGAACCTTGACCTGTCACTGGTCTTGTCACTTGCAGGGAAAACAATATGCATGCTAAAGAAGGCTGAGTGAATTCGGCTCTGTGTTTCTGAAGCCTGTGTGTCAGATCACCCCCAAAGGCCCCAGAGCTCTGTTCACAACATGGCAGCGAGGCACATGAGGGACCTTCCTCCAGTCACTCAGTTAGTCAATCAGACACACACACACACACACACACACACAAAAAGAAAAAGAAAGAAAGAGAGAGAGAGAGAGAGAGAGAGAGAGAGAGAGAGAGAGAGAGAGAGAGAGAGAGAGAGAGAGAGGGAGAGAAATGTACATTGTACACTATGTGAAGATTTGCTTGTGTTTGCGGCCTTTTTTCTAGCCTCAGGGAAAATGCCTGTGTTGAAACAATGGGGAAGCAAAGTACCAAAAAAATCAATTTCTATTGTATGTCAAGATATTTTTAAATAAGGTGGTGAAATTCCCACAGCAAAAAAAAAAAAAAAAAAATTAAACATCCACAAAACAATCATAACCACATTCCCCTTGTTAAAAATCACTCAAACATACACACACACATGCACACATATCTTTCAGATGTGAACATTTAAGGCAATATCATCTGGAGCCTGCTTCATTTCAATATATACAAATGTAAAAAAAAATCTATAAATGTCTTGAGAAACAACTTAAGAAACCTCCCTAAAGTTACAACATCTAATTAAAAAGCCTGTGATTTTTATTTATTTAGTTGGTTGTTTTCAGTAAGTGCTTCATCCTTGTCTAGGTTCAGGTGAATTCATAGACTATCCTGATAATTCAGTCCCCACAAGTATTTCGAGATGGGACACCTGTCCATGCAAACACATACAAACATTCAAACATTTATTCATACAGTACATAGGGGGAAATTAGCACTGGAAATTTACCTACTGCAAAGTTTTCTGGAGCTGAAAAAGAAACCTGAGGGAAACCCATGTAATTTTTAAGGGGTTTATATTAATTTTAAATAAATGTCGATGTTTATGTCGGTTAAACGAGGTTACAAAAGGAGGAGAAAACTACTAGTAGAGGTAATATGGACAAAGAAATATGGAAATGTACAGTAAGTCAAAAATATAATGCATTGTGCACCTCCTTTTTGACCAACAGCCAGAAAAATTGCATACTGTTAGTAATTTCTATTTGCGCTGAATATTTTTTTCCCAGTGAAACTTCAGTGTTTTAATTGAGTTGCGTAGAGTTTAGAGAACATAAATTATCTTCTCTAAAGACCAAAGACAATAAAAACACATTAAAAAACAATGCTGTTTTTAAGCCTATGTAATATAACTATGGGTAGTTAACCATGAGAAGTTGGAAAGGTGCCTGACCACTGCAGTCTCTATCCAGTAAGCTGACAATATAACTATTTTATTGCAAGCAGTTATCCTAAGGAGATTGTTAGCTCATTATTTTGGAGCCCAATATAACCAACAAGCTTACATTATGAATTAGGAAATGTATCTGTTTTAGCAGTAAAGTGAAATAGTGGTTGTCTAGATCAGCTATCTAGACAACCACTATGAGTGTGAGTGTGTGTATATATGTATATTTCTACTCATATTAAATAAATATTATTGATGCTCCTACCACATCAGTTTCTTTTTAAAGCACACTTTGACTGATTTTGGATTATTTAATAAGCCATCTGGGTAATATAATGGCAATGAATACTGGTCACTGGGGGAAAAAAATCATTCAGAAGGGCCCTATACATTTCTTTGCCTGAAGCCCTCATGCTATCTAGAATCACATTTCCATATGTGAGGCTAAAATTAACATCATTAAGTCACAGAAAGCAAAAGTAACAGTTCATTCTCTAGGATTCTTTCTTTGAGTGTAAATGAATAATGAGGAAACATAAATGTAATGAGACGCACATGTTCACCCGAGGCTCGTATTAAAAAATTCAACATTCATAGTTAGAGCTTTTATGTTGTCGCTGTGGCATGTTTTTAAAAAAATGTTTGTCTGAGCAACTACAGTCCTGACCTGTACATCTGTGGCAAGACTGTGGTATAGCATTAAACTCTGGGGCCTGTTCATATGCACAGTCTGGGCCCACTTTTCCCAAAAATGCACACAGTTATGAATGCGTAGTGATTATTATACTGGAACATACTGCGGCTTTTTTGAAAAAACGTGGGGGGAGCATTTCTTAATGTTGACAGATAATGTCACATTAGACATTTATTATGAAAGGTGCATGCTATCACTAAGTGAAATGGACCCACTATCCACTGCACACCGAGTCTCAAAAGGTTTAAAAGTGATTTGTGATCAAATTGAGCTTTTTTATTTAAATGATAGGTCTTTGTACAAAAATACAACAAATCACTTGCAACTTTAAAAAGGAAGATCATTTCTCAGAGACCCTTTGGTATTTTTATTGATGGAAAGTTGAATTTCTCAGCCTATTTTTCTGCCAAAATTGGTCTATTTATGACTTCAATTAACTACAGCATTAAAGTTTGAGCCCAAAACAAAAAAATTCGGTTCCAGCCTTTCCCCCATAATGTTATGTCGTTGAGGGGCGAGTTCTATTATTCTAGTAAAATGTTAGTAGGCAGCTGCACCATATTTTCCTCCACAACATAATAAGGAATGCTATTAAAGCAAAGAAGGTACAGCATTTCATTCAAGATCGAACCTGTGGCCTTTAAGTGTCTGGTGTTTTTTGTCCAAAAAAAAATACAGTGCCTATGAAAATTCATAAAAGCCCTGTGTTGATATCTGTAAAAAAAAAAAATGCTGAGGTCAATGAGATTTCTTCTTTAGATCCTGTTTCTATTGTAGAGTCGGCTCTCGAGTCTCTGCCAGGCTTCCACTGAGAATCGCAAAAGAAGATCTTCAAAATGTCAGACTGACAACAGCACTTCACATAGCCAGCAATGCCACCAAGATTCAGGATACAGAGGACACAGAGGGTCACTAGAAAGTGTGTGTGTGTGTGTGTGTGTGCTAGGGGAAACAGTTTAAAGCTCTACAATAAGGCATATCGAGCCCCCTCAGTGTCCAAAGATCATTGTAGGGTTATGGGAAAATGGAAAGTGTCATTTTGGACCCTTTTTTTGCTGAGCCATGGAGGATGAGAAGCCTGAGGCGAATCCCTTTGACCTTTCCGAAATGTTACTGCCCGTTTGGCACGCCTGCTTCACCTAATGAAACTTTTATTGCCATGAATTTTTTATTCCAATCCCGCTCCAGGCCTGGGGCAAACCTGGACCGAAGCAGATTAGGACCTCGGAGAGAGAGACAGAGGAAACGACTATGCACAGCAGCTTAGCACAAGAGAGGAAAAGAAATGAGCTGGGCTAAGCTTAATATGGGCTCATCTGCATAAATTCACACTCTACTGTTGCTCTTCTTTTTTTTTTTTTTGCTGAATTAATATTATAGGGATTACTCCTAACTCCTAATTCTAACAAAGATAAAACTTGGAAAACATTCCAAACTCAGACTGAATTACGGCTCCCTCAATGCACACTTTCCTTCAGCCCATAGAAGACGATATTGTCAAGGCTAAAACGGATTTGTTAAATAATGGCCCCTTAGAGACAGACAGGAATTTGTCAGTCATGAACAATCTTGCGTTCTCCACTTGAATGTTGAGCTCAGGTCCCTTGTGCTTGGTACCTCCCACATTGGAGTGGGGAATTTTTTCACAGTGCTGTTGAGAAATCTGTTCAGGGTTAGAACTATTGGAGAAAGGGTCTTGGCTCTTCAGGGCTGTCCTCCCCCCTTCCCCAAACAGATAAAACTATATCTGGATGATTCATTATAAGAACTGATTATGCAAGCTGCCCTCTGGTCTTCATGCAGAGTTTCACAATGACTTATCTTCCAAGACTAATGAGGCTGACCCTTCACTGCCATATATGAGCCAAGATATTCTGGGAATTTATGCACATCTATGCCATGTGCATTTCTTTTCTTTTTTTCTTTTTTTTTCTTTTTTGATGTCTCTGTGTGTGTGTGTGTGTGTGTGTGTGTGTGTGTGTGTGTGTGTGTGTGTGTGTGTGTGTGTGTGTGTGTGTGTTTGGGGTGGGGGGGTGTATGTGTGTGCACACGTATATCTCAGGGAGAAATAGACTAATGTATGTGTAACTGATTGTATTTAAACTGTAAATGGAGAGTTAGAGAGAGAGAGAGAGGGAGAGAGAGAGAGAGAGAGAGAGAGAGAGAGAGAGAGAGAGAGAGAGAGAGAGAGAGAGAGAGAGAGAGAGAGAGAAAGACACTCACGGTTGGCAGAGTTTGATGAGGTCCTGGTCGGTGGTGCCAGGAGGGAGGCCACGGATGTACAAGTTGGTTTTACTGAGCTGCTCCACCGCACTCTGGCTGCTGCTATTGGTGCTTGGACTGGGTGGAGCCATTGGTGGAGGGGGAGGGGCATAGGACTGCTGTTCCAAAATGAAAATATAAATAAAGAGAAAAAAGACAGATTCATATTATTAAAAATTCAATAGAATAATTGAACACTATAAACCTTTCTGTACATGTAGAAATGTCAGTGTTCAATGATGGCACTAAGATTTCTGAAAACTTAATATTATTTTAGCAGGATGTCTTGGCATAGAATGGCATAGAATGTTTCATTTTATAATATCATCAGGGAAATTAAAAAGTTGAGAGATTATTATTATTATTATTATTATTATTAGTATTAGTATTAGTAGTAGTAGTAGTAGTAGAAGTACTAGTAGTAGTAGAAGTACTAGTAGTAGTAGTAGTAGTAGTAGTAGTAGTAGTAGAAGTACTAGTAGTAGTAGTAGTAGTAGTAGTAGTAGTAGTAGTAGAAGTACTAGTAGTAGTAGTAGTAGTAGTAGTAGAAGTAGTAGTAGTAGTAGTAGTAGTAGAAGAAGTACTAGTAGTAGTAGTAGTAGTAGTAGTACTAGTAGTAGTAGTAGTAGTAGTAGTAGTAGTAGTAGAAGTACTAGTAGTAGTAGTAGTAGTAGTAGTAGTAGTAGAAGTACTAGTAGTAGTAGTAGTAGTAGTAGAAGTAGTAGTAGTAGAAGTAGTAGTAGTAGTAGTAGTAGTAGAAGAAGTACTAGTAGTAGTAGTAGTAGTAGTAGTAGTAGTAGTAGTACTAGTAGTAGTAGTAGTAGTAGTAGTAGTAGAAGTACTAGTAGTAGTAGTAGTAGTAGTAGTAGTAGAAGTAGTAGTAGTAGTAGTAGTAGTAGTAGTAGTAGTAGTAGTAAGTTGGTTCACATACTGAATAAGACTTAAGCAGCTGGACACATGGCCATGCACATACAATTAACCACTATTATTATAAAATAACGATTAAATCAACCAATCATATTTTTGGCAACCACGAGCAGACCTGGAAGTTTAATGGTTTTATGGAGACCTGATACTTCTTTAAAGCAGGCCAATGAACTAGCAAGCCACATTTGTGTGGTGTGTGTGTGTGTGTGTGTGTGTGTGTGTGTGTGTGTGTGTGTGTGTGTGTGTGTGTGTGTGTGTGTGTGTTTGTGTATTCATAAAGACACTACTACAGTTCAGGAAGGAAGATATGATGATTTACCCATGAGCCTGATTAAACAAAAAGAGAGACAAAAGAATTGCTGATCCATAACTATTGCTATCATTGACTCATAAAAAAATAGTGTGTCAAAATGATATGAAAAAACAATATGATACTACACACACAACCTTTTGTTGGTAATTAAAAGGTAATCTTCTATTTTATTTTCCAGTCGTTTGTGCATTAATATTTTGTAGCGTATAAAGACCACACCAAAATCTATTTGATGTAAAATAGTTTTTAAACGTGCACAAAATGCAGTGAAGGCCTGAACCTGAAATGCATGGTTCATTACTGGGTACATGTCTGCAGTTAATAAATCATTCATTTGTGTCCTGGAGTTGTAACATCATACATCAACAAAATGTGTATTGATACAAGCAATAGTGTTCTCTCTCTCTCTCTCTCTCTCTCTCTCTCTCTCTCTCTCTCTCTCTCTCTCTGTCATGCATTCATGATAAAGTCAACTATACAGTATAAACATTACTCTTAAATGTTCTTTATTAATTGAAATTCAACAAAAATAAAATCCATGCTATATATGACTAAAACACAGTAGATCTGCTCAAATTGTGTATTAGCTGTTTTACTTCTCATAATGTACAGGAAGAGGCTCAAATTGGAAGTAATATTTTGGCATCAAAAGAAAATTCCATACCAGGCAGATTTTTGCTGCATGAATGCAATAAATGATATGCATTAAAGTGCTTATGGCACCTTGGAAGTCAAAATGAACCCATTTTCGCATTTCACATTGCTTTGAATGAAAACTGATTCCTGGATAAATCTTGAGAATATACGGGAGTTCCACACTATGATAGTTATGGGAGTAAATGGCTGCTTTTGAACGAACGTCAAAGAGGAAATCAGGTCTTTTTAAGAATCATATGATTCTCCTGCTATACCTCACAAGCACAAGAGGCTTCACTCTGAGTGCCAGATCTCATCTACCTGCTGTGAATCTCATGTAGCGTCTGTTTAATGTGCTCACGTCTGTGTGTGCTTTCGTGTGTGTCTTTCTGTGTGTATGTGTGTGTGTGTGTGTGTGTGTGTGTGTGTGTGTGTGTGTGTGTGTGCTGCCTCTTCCTCCATTTGTGATAATCATTGGCTGTCACAGAGGAGCACATTGGCAAGTCTGGCCTGATATTAATCTATTACCTGTACTTCCCCACAGCCTACAATTACCACAGCTCGAGACAGACAGGTCTATCGGAAGACTGGCACGCTCTGCAACAATGTTATTCCCACAGCACTGTGCCTCGGGCTACAGCTATGAAAGAACGCATTGAGTTTTCACAAATATGACACACAAGAAATGAAATAGAGGCCAGACACACAGTAGGTGCAGAGGTCTAATGAAATTTAGATAAGATCTGAAAATGAGGAAGAAAGGGGATCTCTATGCATAAGGATATATAGAAGATAAACGCATATTCACATTGCACCCTTCTACACACCTGCGCCCAAGCACACAAACACACACACACACACACACACACACACACACACACACACACACACACACACACACACACACACACACACACACACACACACACACAAACACACACACACACACACACACGCACACACACATACACATATACATAATATTAAAATGTGTGTATGGCATGTGGAATTTTCAAACAATTTGCAGCTGGTACTATGGATACACACGTGACAGACATGCCAGCACTGACAGAAAATACACATGCATAAACACACATATGCGTATATACACACACACACACACACACACACACACACACACACACACACACACACACACACACACACACACACACACACATGATGATAGTAGTGCCGAAGCAAAAAAATCTTCATTTTGCATGGACTTATTTTTACACAGCAAGCCACTGCCTGGTTTCTGCTACATGACGGCATGATGGAGCGAAGTAGCAGAAGAGAGCAAAAGAGCGCCTGATCAAAGAGCTCGCCTCTGAAACCTCTTTCAGCCAATTTGTGCAGCTGTCAGGGGCCGGACGATAGCACATCGGCATGTGTAATATGTCAGGAGGCGTGACGGGAAAGCCTTTGAAACGTCAAAAGTGCTCATTGCTCCCCCAGCACACAGGCCGGGGTTAGTGACAGGGGAAAGCATGATACTTCGGTGACATGTTGACAAGGCTGTAACTTGAATATACACATAAATATTAAGAAATTGAATAGTAAAGTATAAATTAACTTAAAGTCCTGAATTTGTAATATTTAGCCTTTCAAATATTAAAAGTATGTCCCTGCTGCCTAAATGGCTCATCTGCTGAAACTACTGGTGTGTTCATTTGGAACTTGGGACATAAGGAAGTAAGCTAGGCCATAGAAAGCATGGAAACAGATCTAAGAAGCTAGCTGACAAAAATCTAGCAATTTAGCTAGCTGTAGCTTAGCCATTAAGTCTATAAAACTTGGTGAAAGAAAGACATATGTTACATATGTACTTTTTCTTACATATGTTAGTAAGTAATTACAAAAAGGCTAAAACGACAACTCAGCATAATTTCTGTCAATGTTAACTGAAAAAGGTATTTCCTGATGAATTCTCTAAGATAGAGGCTGCTCATATGGAATTCTCTAGTAAGCTCTGCTCTGACTGTGGGTAGAGATAATTTCTGGTTTCTTCACAGTATTTTGTAACTAAGATTGGTTTAAAGAGACAAAAGTAGAGGACAGAGTGGTATAAAAGACGGATAATCCACTCTTGTGACCTCTAACGGGAGCAGCCAAAAGAAAAAAAAAGTATAACTAAAAGCCTGGAACCCCTGCCTGATCAGATCAGAAATCTTTTTTTTTACTTTTTAAGGTAATTTTAGGATTATATGATGATAACATGTCTAGAACACTACAGACATAATAATTAAACAATTTTTCAGTGATTTTGCACAATTTTAAATGAGTAATGAGTCCTTTATAGTGAAGAACTGGCTCTGCAAGACATGTAGAAAAAAGAGATAAGCTCTAATACAACTAATAAAATAATACATTTAAGCAGTACAGTATAAAGAGCTATATTTAAAACTATCTTTAAAAATTATAAAATCCTTTTGTTTAAAATTCCTACTTTTAAACAGGCATCTCTTTCTCTTTCTCTCCACTGCTTTAACTCCCATTTTCTCTAGAGTAACTAAATCAGTCTATCAAACCCATTTATACCCATGTCCCTCCTCCTAGACTCTCCACCCTCTCATTTTCTAAGGATAAATCTTCCCTTTCCTCCCCTCCCTTCTCTTGTAGCGTCTTACCCTATCACCGTCTGTAGGCCGGGCTGTTCTGGTGCAGTACCCTAGTGCCGTCTCAATTTAAGGGTTAGTGATGTGCACACACATTATCTCCTCTTTGCACACTCAGATAGCCCTCATTTCCCTAAAGAGTCCTCCAGTCACCAAACAATTAGTATTTCTTGGAGAGTACTTCAAAATGGGTTTCAAATGTCTGCTCCTCTTTTCCACCCCACCCTTAATTATGTATGAGAGAAAGAAAGAGAGAGAGAAAGAAAAGCAAGTGTGTGTGAGAGAGAGAGAGAGAGAGAGAGAGAGAGAGAGAGAGAGAGAGAGAGAGAGAGAGAGCGGTTTCCATGAGTGCAGGTCTCGTCTGCTATTGTGCACTAACTGGTGAGTTATCCAGGCTCAGCTAAATGTGATTCTGCACAACGTGCAAAGGTGTGTGTGTGTTTATGCATAATGCATTTATATCACAATGTTGACAGGGAAACAGCACAGCGTTTTTTTAAACAAGCCGCATCATGCATTCTTATTCCCTACATCTTGGTAATAACATATGGATCTAAAGGACTCACAGGCACACTGACAAACACACACACACGCTAGCTCTTTCCCAAGGTCAGTGATCGACAGTACACGCTGTGCATAGGACAGAGACATCTCTACTCCTATCACACTCTACCCGAGGGCTTCCTGGGGCTAGGGAAAGAATGTTGCCTATTTTGGGAGCAGGGCTGAGATCCGTTCCTTCCGGACAACAGAAGCCTAGAGGCCAGAGGAAATCCCAAAGACCAGACTGTGCAGAGTACACACACAACTGAAGCTACATTCAGCTTTTATAAAGCATGACACTGTCTGACCTGAGGATCCATTACTGCATACATTAGCCCATTAGCCTCTAGCTAATGGCAGTGTGGTGTCTGTAGAAAGACTACCAGAGACTACCCATTAGGGATTATAGTCAATAATCTCCTGCATTACAGTCTGCTTTTCCGAACAGATTTTGTAAACATTTGGAATCAGTGAAAGTGCAGTACGTATCGGATCTTCAGCTAACATTTTGAAGGAAGAATGGCAGATCAAAGGAGGATGTTGTACTGTAATGAAATGTAATGTAAGCATAGTGTGAAGTAATGGTTATTGCAATTATCGAACTGATTATTAGAGATTATTAAATTATTGTTTTTTGACAATTGTTTATTTTCTAAATGTGTATTTCACTACTGCATTTCTTTTTGTATTTTCATTATTAATAATGTTGGACTGTTAAAAAGGACAATGGAGCATTAATATAAGATAATATTCATCCAGATTTATTCAGAAGGGATGAGCTGGAGTGCAGATTGACTATAAAATCTTTCTTTCTTTCTTTCTTTCTTTCTTTCTTTCTTTCTTTCTTTCTTTCTTTCTTTCTTTCTTTCTTTCTTTCTTTCTTTCTTTCTTTCTTTCTACATGAAATAAATAAACAAAAACACCTTTCTATTTCACTCATATACCACTTTTTGTCCTGTTCATTAAACTTGAAAAGAAAAAAATCTATAGCATTAAAGCATAATGATAGATGTGGGTGCTGATAATAAGTTTCATCTGTCTTAAAACATTTCCGAGATTTCTTCCATTTAGGAAATGATTATCAGGTTCAGGCATTTTGTTTCTTTTCTATGTTAAGGTGCATGAATTAAGCATTACCAATTAGGCTTGGAAAGATGGAATTATCCCAGCGTGAGCTTTTCTTCATAACAGAATCCTGCGGTGAATGGGCTTTCGAAAACTGAGAAAGCCTGCTTAAAGAGCGTGCCTCCTACACAAGCTTTTCACTTTTGACCTTTCCAATAAGTTACACAGTGCAGTAGACCACACAC
>NC_139574.1:16946989-16961989 GCF_946808225.1 Silurus aristotelis
CAACTGAAATCAATACCAGGCCAAATAAAACTTGTGAAACTCCACTCAAACGAGGTGAGATGAAGCGGTTATAATTCAAAAATATACTTTGATCATCGATCAATTTACATTTACACCATTAGGCAGAAATCCTTATCCAGAGTGACTTATCCTCTACATAACTCAGCAGATGATAGTTTAATGGACTCACTCATGGGCATATCAGTGGCAGCTTATTGTGCTGGGATTTGAACTCACAACCTACAGAGCAAAAATCCAACCACTGAGCTACTACTTTCACATTCTTTAATCCCAGTAAGGATGCATAGACCCTGTCATTTATAATATTTTATATAACACCACAGTAAACTTGCTGTAACATACTGAATAACTGTAATTACTTCAGGGAATTTCAACAGTTCACAGTAATATAAATTATACTGGCGCTCAAGCGACCAAAATGGCTTCACATGTCAACCTTGAATTTAATCTACACATCACCCATTAGCATACACACACACACTCACACACATGATGAAATGTCACTCAAACACTGCCTGTGTCTGTCTTCTCACTGTATTGAGTCATCAGTTTTCCAGTCCATTAATCACGCACCAACAAACACTCTCATATCATGTCAAGGCAGTGTGTGTGTGTGTGTGTGTGTGTGTGTGTGTGTGTGTGTGTGTGTGTGTGTGTGTGTGTGGTCAAAAAGGTTTATCTATGTGGCATGGCCGAGGCAGATTCATGAGCAAAACCATATTTCATCACAAATGTGTCTACTTCTTTAAAGCTTCAGCTGCCTGAATTGATTTGGACACAGAGATGAGAAACGATAACTAACACAAACGTATTTACACATATAGATGATACTATAGGACAAAACACGAGACTTTCTATACCAAATATTTAAAACACTTTAAATACAAGCTGGTTTTTTTTCTTTTCTTTTTTTTTTTTTTACACTTTTAGGTCAGTGATTTTGTTTTAATAGCTGGAATTTTTTGAGTTTTGATTGATTTGATGGTTATATTGAATTACTCTGGAAGGTTAGAACTATCCATTTTTCCACCATATTGCTTTTTTATTGTATTGGGGTTGGGTTGAAAAAGAGGGCTAAAGGAAGAGAAGAACCCATGTAATATTTTCACTCCTGAAACCTGATGCAGTAAAACAGCAGAGACTAAGAAATGGGGGTGTTAAAAACACAGAGGACAGTGCTGCATGCTGTTATAGTGTGATACAGTATGTTGGGAAGACAGCCGTCACGCTCAGCAATCATCCAGACACTCCTCAAGGGAACTGTGGAGACCCACAAATATTAAGTCATGTACATAAATGTATTCAGAAATGGTTCTTGGGAGAAACACAAAAATTTATAGAAATCCTGTAAGTCCGGTATGCAGCAGACGTGGATGATTTCTTTGCTCGAGCAGGACTATTAAACCTAGTCATTAACTGAAAAGTTGAATCAGCTACATGAGAGCAAAAAAAAAACAAAAAAAAAACGATCAGAGCGATTATACAGCCCTGTTATCAACATCATAGAGTAAATAACGATCCAAATGCAGAGGGGGAATGTAACAAACCACATGAAATTCCATTACAGTATCTGAGTACATGGATTGCTTTGCTTTGATTTGCATGATTACGTTTGAGCATAATTAAACAATTGCATATATATATATATATATATATATATATATATATATATATATATATATATATATATATATATATATATATAGTAACCCAATAAATGCCGTATGTCTACACAATGATTATTTAACAGCATCAAATTCTGGAACAGTGGAAACAGATCCCTGGTCCTATTTATTATTGTTTCTCTTTCAAATGCATTCAAGATAACACAGTGTGACAATAAGCTTTCTTTCAGCTTCTCTTATTAGGGGTCACCACAGCAGACCATCTGCATGTTTGATGTGGCACATTATTACGCTGGATGCCCTTCCTAACGCAACCCTCCCTATTTTCCGGGCTTGGGACCGGCACTAAAAGTGGCTGGGGTCGGTTCCCTGACTGGGGATCGAACCCGAGCCGCAGCGGTGAGCGCGCCACATCCTAACCACTAGACCACTAGGAGACATATATATATATATATATATATATATATATATATATATATATATATATATATATATATATATATATATATATATATATATATATATATATATATATATATATATATATATAGAGTGTGACAATGATCTGCAAAATTTGCAAGCCCCAATCCAAGTGTGCCAACATTTCACATCAAACCTGTAGAAACTGTTAAGTAAGTCATTAGTTAGCTAAGTGAGCTGGGCTAACTAGCCATATATTTTGATATAAGACAAGATACCTAATACATCGCTTTGATTTCTCTTTTGTGTGAAAACTAGGTAAATGAAAAATTGATATATAGAAAGTTTTATAGCTACATACCTAGCAAGCTACCAAAACTATACACAATATATAAAAACAACAATATTTGTCTATGTTTGATAACCAGTTAGCATAACCTTTCTTTATGCACTGTTGAAATTCAATCTCAATTGGTTTGGTAAGTTTGGAAAAGAAAAAGAAAAAGAAAAGGATTTAGGATTAATTACTTCATTAGATTTTTACCAGAATACTTAATAACAATATTCTTTAGAATAATTTGATTAAAAACTTTTACTATTAAGCAGCTGAATTACTGCATTAACAGTAGTTTTATTGTTTTGTACATGTTCCACCACTGTCTAATTGCAATCAGTATTTATATTAAAACAAATATCACAGAACGAAACATAATTATCGGGGCACACAGCATGATTTAATTAAAGCCTCTCAGCTGCCTTTACACTATATTGCAAATCTGCGATATGGAAATTGATTGGTGTCAAAAACATCAGTAGTGATTTGGGTGAGCTTTTTGTAAAATGCATTGTGTTGAAAACAGCCATTATACTGTATTATTCATTACCTCATACATTTTATTCACATAAGTAAATGGAATGCTGAATATAAAACTGAATATAGCTAATGTGCTGGATATATTGACAATGACTTTCACAATAAATTTCTTGCTGGTAGCATCATTACATCTGCCGGTGCAACCAATTTAATATCCAACTTTCTTAGAAAAACCTGTTTTATAAGGGTTAAAGGAAAACAGTGTGTGTTGCTTGGACAATAGTCATGCTCAATTTAAACTGTTTGTCCACCCACTGTAATTATCTCCAAAAATATTTGTGTTTCCGAGCACAATGTGATCACTCAAATAAACAATCAGGGCTGACTCTTCACTTAATTCAGCAACAACTTCTTTTTTGCTTGTTTTAGATGCATGCTAAATATCAGGTTATTGGTTAGAAGAAAAACAATTATTTTTACATTGTAACAGCCATGTGCCATGCTCTAGGTACACTGGCTGTTCCAATCAACAGCCTCTTCCCACTCCGTTTGTGCTTTACTGTCAGTGTGCCAATTATTGTACAGGCAGGTAACATCCGTTTAAGCCAGGCTTCATTCCACCAAGCCCATTACAATTCAGACACAGAGTGATAGCCCTATTTATTGCCACACTGCTTTACAACAATGCCTCACTCCAGCACAGATAAAAATAAACACCACATTATAAAGTCAAGTGACATAATCTATGTATTAGGAAGTGTAAGGGGAAATGTAAATAAGTAAATGTAAAATAAATGTAAGGGGATTGAGACAAGATCACTATGCTTGCGAGTGGCGTATATGCAATAATCTGTGATAGTTCATTTTGGTTAAAAAAGGCCGAATGAACAAGCAAACCTTATTAAATACTGGACATTTTTGGCTACATATAAAACCATGTTTGCTGTATGCAGTAATAACTAGCAGTAGTGGGGTGAAAAAGGCAAATTCCTGAAAAGTATAAAGAATTCAATTTGATAGGCAAGAATATAGGAGGAGAGGTGAAGAAATAGAGAAGGAACAAGGGAGATCAATTTAATACCCTTGATCAATTACCTTTCAAAAGCACTTCCTGTTGTAAATAATTGATCCACTAACTCAATTATTTTAATTGGTGGTAAGGGGTGAACTTGGCACACACTTTTGGGACTCTTACCTTTTTCCTCAAGCAGATTTTAAGAAGCAAAGCTGCAGTGTAGTAAAAGAGCAGTGCTCTGTCTTCCCCCAAAGGTAAGAGGGCCAGAAAGCATCTAAAATCAAAACCTACCTGGAACCATTCAGGCTGCATCTGCACTATGCAGAGAAAACAAGAATTGTTTATTCAGCCAATCACACACCTCTGCAATTAACCAAATGATACAAAATCTGCTCAGCTTGAAAAGCATTTATATAATGGACACAGACTAAGATTTACGTATGCATGTTGTTATACTGAATTTGTGGTTTATAAAATCCATCTATCCATTATTTTATGTCCTAAATCTTCCATTGACCTATGCCTTTTTTGTTGCATAAACACAATCTGCTCTCAATCCACAAACTCAGCTAATATTTCATAGATTTGACATTAAAATCATCCTGGTCATATCTGATTAATCTCATAGCCGAGCACCACATGTCCAAAACAAAGGAACAATTACACTAAGGATAAAGAGCAGGGCTGCTACAGCCTAGATAACATCTGTGAAGACCAACAGAGGCTTTTCCTTTGGAGAGGAGAAAAAAATCAGAACCAGAGATTCTTTAATCTCTTTCCTAATAAGCTAAACCCACTCTGAGGAGCAGCAGTGCCTCAGGTCCATCTGATCCTACGATCCCTTCAACAGCAGTCCTGCATGCACCATAAAAAAATAAAAAATAAATAAATACAGGACTAGCTTAAAACAAACCAAGTTTAAAAACCTGGAAGGCATGCTAATGAAAGTGACTCAGTGTGTTCTGCTTAGAACTAAAACACACAGTATAGTGATATAACCACATAAAAGACAGATGCAACCGATATCAACCATACAACTTAATTTCATATGCTTTAGGTTTTTGCTTGTGTTTGTGTGTGTGTGTGTGTGTGTGTGTGTGTGTGCGTGCGTGCGTGCGTGCGTGCGTGCGTGCGTGCGTGTGTTTACTTGTGCAATTATGTGCATAAGGTTGTTTTAAAATAGATACAATACAGATAAAGCCTTCATAATATGTGTGTTTCCTTGCTTCTTTGTTTCTTTTCATTTCTCTCCTCTGCTTTTTCGTTCCATTAGCTATGATAATCTGCAGATGTGGGCTTGCCCACCTTGCTAAATTATGCAAACCCTACTCAGCCTGGGCACAGGAGTTTAGCTGAGGCTGATGGAGGGAGACAGACAGCTTGTGGCCTCTCTTTTGAAGAAGACAGCCTAACTCTAATCCCTCTTCTCTCTCTCTCTCTTTGTTTCTCTCTCTCTCTCTCTCTCTCTCTCTCTCTTACTTTCTTTTCACCTTGTTGTCCAGTGCTTCACCTTTCATCCTGCTCCATCAGTCTTGTCTTTAGAAAGGACATATACTTTTTCTTTTCAACTCTCTTCTAGATTCTCATGTTTTTTTTCCCCCGCATGTGACTTAGCTGACCCCCTGTATAGTGTCTTGGAAATCTCCTTCCTGAAGCTGCTCTGGCTCTAAAATACATGAGTAAACATCCTGGGTTATGTTATTGAGATTGACATGCTTATAAAATACCTTTGTTCTCAAATAGAGGAGTCTCAAGTGCAGAACAACAGTTCAAGAAACAAGGAATTTGTTTTGGAGTTGTTATTATGTGCCAATCCTGCATCAGGTGAAGTACATGAATTTAAGCCAAAGAAAATACAGAAAGATGCATTGTATAAAGGAATGTTTGAAACCATTTGGTTTTGTTCATGAGCCTGGCTTGTGTTTGGAGTCATAATAAAAGCAAGGTTAACAAAAGAATAAAGATCAGTTTGGAATTATTTGCTTGCAGTGGGAGACAAGCACTGCCCTTTCCCTTGTACTAAACTGACCATGCTTTATGTATTGATCCTCGTCTCTGATATTATCAGTCTCACTAAACAAAATCTATCTATTTGCATACTAAGTGCAGTTTCATTCATTTATTCAATAAACATATACAGCAATTATCTAATTTACTGTGTAATTTTATCTCCACACATAAACTAACAGTTTTATTCTAAGAGCACATCACATTATTATTATTACACAGTTAAGTTACACCCACAGCTACAAATTGAAAATGGCTTAATTTGCCAAAAAGATGTTTGGCTTAATTTACTCCTACATGGGCCATGGGTATTTCATAGTGTTGTATCTCTTTTTATTTCAATAATAAAAAATAAATTAACATAATTATGTATTGTAATGTAACTATAGATGTTTGCTTTGTAAACTAGTATATGTTATTATACATCATATATATTTATTTATTATTTATTTATTTACAAACCCGATTTGAAAAAAGTTGGGACACCGTACAAATTGTGAATAAAATCAGAATGCAATGATGTGAAAGTTTCAAATTTCAATATTTTATTCAGAATACATTATAGATGACATATCAAATGTTTAAACTGAGAAAATGTATCATTTTAAGGGAAAAAATAAGTTGATATTAAATTGCATGTCATCAACACATCTCAAAAAAGACAAGGCCATGTTTACCACTGTGTGGCATCCCCTCTTCTTTTTATAACAGTCTGCAAACATCTGGGGACTGAGGAGACAAGTTGCTCAAGTTTAGGAATAGGAATGTTGTCCCATTCCTGTTTAATACAGGCTTCTAGTTGATCAAATGTCTTAGGTCTTCTTTGTCGCATATTCCTCACTATGATGCACCAAATGTTTTCTATGGGTAAAAGTTCTGGACTGTAGACTGGCCATTTCAGTACCCAGATTCTTGTTCTATGCAGCCATGATGTTGTAATTGATGCAGTATGTGGTCTGGCATTGTCATGTTGGAAAATGCAAGGTCTTCCCTGAAAGAGACGACATCTGGATGGGAGCGTATGTTGTTCTAGAACTTGGATATACCTTTCAGCATTGATGGTGCCTTTCCAGATGTGTAAGCTGCCCATGCCACACGCACTCATGCAACCCCATACCATCAGAGATGCAGGCTTCTGAACTGAGCACTGAACAACTTGGGTTGTCCTTATCCTCTTTAGTCCGGATGACATGGCATCCCAGTTTTTCCAAAAAGAACTTCAAATTTTGATTCGTCTGACCACAGAACAGTTTTCCACTTTGCCACAGTCCATTTTAAATGAGCCTTGGCCCAAAGAAAACGCTTGCGCATCTGGATCATGTTTAGATATGGCTTCTTTTTTGACCTATAGAGTTTTAGCCGGCAACAGCGAATGGCACGGTGGACTGTGTTTACCGACAATGTTTTCTGGAAGTATTCCCATGTTGTTATTTCCATCACAGTAGCATTCCTGTATGCGATGCAGTGCCGTCTAAGGGCCCGAAGATCATGGGCATCCAGTATGGTTCCGGATTCTTTGAATCCTTGGATGATATTATGGACTGTAGATGGTGATAACTTCAAACTCTGAGAAACTCCTTTCTGATATTGCTCCACTATTTTTCGCCGCAGCATTGGGGAAATCGGTGATCCTCTGCCCATCTTGACTTCTGAAAGACACTACCACTCTGAGAGGCTCTTTTTATACCCAATCATGTTGCCAGTTGACCTAATAAGTTGCAAATTGGTCCTCCAGCTGTTCCTTATATGTACATTTAACTTTTCCGGCCTCTTATTGCTACCTGTCTTTTTTGGAATGTAGCTCTCATGAAATCCAATATGAGACAATATTTGGCATGACATTTCAAAATGTTTCACTTCCAACATTTGATATGTTATCTATATTCTATTGTTATTTTGTAATATTGTAAATTATTGCATTCCTTTTTTATTCACAATTTGTAGATTGTAACAACTTTTTTTGAAACGGCTTTGTATTTTATATATATATATATATATATATATATATATATATATATATATATATATATATATATATATATATATATATATATATATATATATATATATATAATTTATATTATGGAGTGTGTTTGTGTACATCATTAAATCATTATCATCAACCAAAGCAACCATTGTGGAAGTTTACTAGAATCTGAATGATTAATGATGTCCTAGTCCCTAGTGTGCTTTAACAAATCCCAGATGAGATCTAAAAGTTGTCAAAAGTGTTCTATTGGGTCCGTAATGGTATCCAGTATGCATAATATGCCACTAAAAGTAGTACCAAGAAATTTATTAGCATTAGAGACCCACTGAAACTATTACAGTTTCCATTAAAACCAAGCCAATTTTTTTAAGTTATAGGAGAAGACGTTCTATGAGGTTTTTTTTAGCAGGCATATCAAATGTTTAAACTGAGAAAATCTACCATTTAAGGGACACATTTACTGGATGCAACATGTCTCAAAAGGTGGGACTCAATAAGGGGACTAAAAAAATCAGCTGGAGGAACATTTCAAAACTAATTAAGTTAATTAGCATCAGATCAGGAACATTATTGGATATAAAAATGGTATTTTATAGAGTCAGAGTTTGTCAGAGGTTCACTCGAAAATCTATGTCTACAGATTGTGAAACAATTTCAGAATAATATTCCTCAACATAATTTTGTGAAGACTTTGAATATCTTCTCTTGCCCAAAGCTCATTTAAAATAGACTGAGGAAAAAAAGAAAACAGTTCTGTGGTCAGATGAATCGGAATTTGAAAGTGATTTTAAATACCCCTGCATCCTCCAGACTAAAGAGGAGAGGGACCGTCTGGCTTATTATCAGCCCTTAGTTAAAATGCTTTAATCTCTGATGAAGTTGCATTAGTGCCTATGGAATGGGAAGCTTGGACATCTGGACAGGTAATATCAATGCTTAAAGGTATATACATGTTTTAAAGCAACATTTGTTTTTCTCCAGATGACATCTTTTTCAAGGAAGTCCTTGCATATTTTAGCAAGACAATACTAAACAGCATACTGCAATTATTGCAAAAGCAAGGGTTTGTAGTATAAAAGTCCAGGCAATGAACTGGACAGCCTGCATCGCAGACGAGTTTACCAAATCCAAAATGATCTTCCTAAAAATGTAAACATTTCATTAGTTGAAACACTGTATATGTTTTCTATATTCTATTGTGACTAAAATTTGGTTTTGTGAGATTTGCACATCATTAAATTCAGTTTTTATGCATTTTACCCAGTGTCTTTTTTTGGAATTGGGGTTGTAAACTGTTTAGTCAAAGACAGTAAATGTATTGCAATAAAGTCTTATGCACTCAGTTTTAGTCTTTCCAGTCGCTGGTGTGTTCAGCTATGCTGACTGGAGAGCACCAATACCAATTTTTCACAGCCAATATCACTTCCAAGGGCAAATCTCAAATCTCAGAGCTGCTACACTGCACAAATATTGCAACACACCATTCCGCTGTAAATGGATATGAGGATACCGAGTCTACATATGGATGTAATATGTTTTGTATTATTTTCAGTCATCTATTTTGAATATGTTCAGTCTGGGAAATGAAATGTAGATCTACACTACACTATAAAACAACTTCATGGTTTATAGATGTGTGTATTACTTAGTTTATGTATTATCATCAGTGTGCACATAGTGGCAGTGCAGGGACTGATATGTTATTAGGCATGTGTACAGGCAAAGCAGGCTGTTTTCAAGCTGCTTGATCAAGGAGAGTTTAAAGGAGAGGAATAAATTCAGTGAGTGAGCAGGTCCATGACTCCTAGTTTATGTGCATGTGTGTTTTGTTGCCCCCAGATAGAGGCAGACTCATTAGTTGAGCTCAGTAATGCTGACTTTCTGCATATTGTAGTGGTGTTTGTATTCTAATTAGGGTTAGGCAGTTAAGCCTTCTGCTGACCTCTGAAGCCAGTCAAATCAAACTTCATCAAGGGACATCCCTTTGTGAATTCTAATATGGTCTCAAATGTGCTTCATGTCTTCCTTCAAGTAAGGTACAGTAATTAGTATGTAGCTCACATGAACATCAGCAACACACATGCACACACGTCTCACTTTCCTTGTCGTCACATTGACATATTGATCTCATTATTAATGCAGATAAATAATGCTATGCCTAGAAATAAATGTGACCTTACATTAAACCTAAGTAACCAAAATGAAGGATTTTTATCTGTGCACTTACATTTTTATCTAAAAGCTGTTGGGGTTTTTTGGTTAGTTTTTTTAAAGGGAGCTTTTAGCAAATTGGTATTTGTTCCTGTCCTTGTGCAGACATTTGGTCCCCACTAAAGATAGAAATACATGCCTACATAGAAACACAAGCTGAAATGAAACCATTCACTCTCTGGGTAAGCTCTCTTACACTTTCTGCACTCCCACCCCACCCAACTCACTCCCTTTCAGCAATCATGGCCATCATTGTGGCTCTAAAAACACCACCACACCTCTAGTAGACAGCCTACCACCATGCGTGTGCCTGATTGTGTTTGTTCGTTTACGTCTGTGTGTGAGTCCCAACTCTTTTTGAAGTGTGTTTTAGGCTTGATGGATCATCAGATATAGTAGAGTGGAACACAGCCCACAGAGCTGCATAAAGGACTTGGAGGTTTAAAAGAAATGTGCATAAAAAAAGTTTAACATCCTCTCCAAACCTCCTTCCTCTTTCCTGCTGCCACACCAGGAGATGAAAGAACTGTGCTTGTGCAAAGGCTGGAAAAAAAAAGAGGACGTATTTTTTTGCACATGCCACCACTTTGGCCAGCCAAATGCATTTCATCCTTACAGCAGCACAAGGGAATCACAAGCTGTGTGTGGAGGACAGAATCTCACCAGAACTTAAAAAACACAAGATGGAAGATGAGTATCTAAGCAGACGAGGCCTCACACAACAGCCAGGTTCAGGAAGATCTATGTGCCAGTAAGACCATTATGAACAAATATAATATGCTATGTTTATAGTGAAATCTTTACTGCAAAATTCTGTATTTTTTGGCTCAGTTCAGATGGTTAATATTTATTATATGTCTTTAACATGACTAAACTGCACCTGATCCACACAAGCACATTTCATTCTTGTTTTATACACTTCTCAGTTTTTGTTAATTACTTCCAGTTTAGCTGGAATCAATCTGGAATGAATGGATTTCCCAAATATGAAGTAAATCACCAATTTCCTCATCCTTCCACAGAATATAGTTACAGTTGTTGCTGTGTTCATTTGTTTCCATTGTTGTTTTGTCCCACTGGCATTACTGGATGTTGACAACAACGATATTCACACACATCACAATGCATTGGGGGAAAAAACACTTGAATTCCAACATGACCACTCCCATTTATTTTGCATCAAATATGTATTCAATTTTGGAACACATGAGAAGGCAACTCAGGACTGAATTGAAGAGTGCACTTTAAGGCAAATCAAACTGGCAGTGTGAACAAAGCCCTAGCTAGACACATAAAAGATATTTGTAGGTTCTAGTGGCCTAGCTGGAGTGCAGCAGAACACACAAAGCAGCTTAATCATTCATAAAAGTAGTGAGGTTAATAAAATATGTAGAGCCACTCACTAGCATGCTGGCAAATTTCCCCTGCACTCCCCCTTTGCTTTTTAAAGTCACCCAGCAAATCAAATTAACATACCTATTAGAAAGTTTATATAGTGTGACTTATATTGTATGTGAGAGAGGTGTGTGAGAGCAAATGAGACAGCTGGAGAGAAAGGAGTAGAGAAGTTGACTCTTGCACTGAGTGCCATGCTGCGCATGTGGCAGCTTAGAGGACAAGGTCACACAGCCTGTAGTGTCTGTAAGACTAATCCTGTCAGGCTTTTATCCTCCCCTTCCTCTGTCACTTAAACACACTCGCCTCTTGCTCTGTCCATCCACCACTTTATCATTTGCTTGCTCCCTCTCTAAAACTAGGGATGGTGAAGGAGCTGGATAGCCCCCCGCAAAAGATTTTAGATTTAGACTTATATCTAATAGATTATATCTAATCTATATGCAAAATCTGTACACACACGCACACACATACAGTGTGTTTATATATATATATATATATATATATATATATATATATATATATATATATATATATATATATATATATACACACTGTATGTGTGTGCGTGTGCGCATGTGTGTTTGTGTGTAGTGAAGAGAGTTTGCAATCAAGTGCAGAGTTGTGTGACAGATAGAGTGCCTAATAAGTGTAGTCTGGAACTCTCTATTTCCTCCCACCTCCACACTTAAGGGAGTTTAACCAAGTGGAAAGACCACTGCTCTCATGGATTTAATGAAAAAACAAGCAGAATTGTTTACTAAATAGACACTGATCAACAATTTTATAAGGATTCATTGCAAAATGCATCAGGTTTAAATCTACTTAGTACATGCAGGGGAATATGCCGTGAAAATACACTGGATATTCTGAGATTATTTGCAAACATATAAAATGTACCTTAAATGTATGTATCTATTTCTAGACACTTTTAAAGCTTGGAATCATATTATTTTATTTTTCAAAGTTACCGTTTCTAGGACGACTCTTCCAATTTAGGTTCCATAAGTAGAAATGCCTAAATATCACTGTTGACAATGTTTGCACTACAAAGCCAATTTAATTCCACTCAAGTCTGTTGCTTATATCTACACCGATTACACCCCACAGTATTATTACATCACACTCTTACACTGTATTTTTATGTATATAATTATACACATAATAGTTCTGCAAATCAAAAAACATAGGAGAGGAAGACTTAAAATGTTTGGGTGTGAGTAGCCATGGTATTTGGTTGTAAGCCTCGTGATGTGTTGACCAGGTCTTTGAATGTCTACTTTGCAAATGATCCCAAATAAAAACGTAAGATGTGAAAATAAAATCAGCCAGGATACAACAAAGCACTGTTTACATAACCTAATCCCAAGCAGAGTGCTTGCTTTTGAGTTTTTGAGTATAGCTATAAGAGCCTGGACAGGACTATCTGTTGTTATAAATCAGCTATACCTTGTATTCTCCAAGCACATTCTTTATCTTATTAAGAATATTACAGAGCAACTAGATCTTTCAGCTGGCTTATAGTATTTATAGAGTGAACAATAAGGTCGAAACAAATTGTCTCCCCCAAAGCATTGTGAGTGTGACGTGCGCTCATTTCTTTACCCATGCGTGGAGAATTGGACATGGTTATGGCAGGTTAAAAGTGCTGGGTAAATATCCGATTAAAGTGGCCCCTGCTGTGGCCGTAATCGCCAATAAGGTGTGCATAAATTGGACAAGAGAAAAAGAGGCAAGGCTTCAAGGCAAGAGGCTGGACAGTAAAATCCCTCGGGAATGTGTATTTAAGAATTTATGACACCTTTTCTCTCCTACCCTGTCCTTGGCTTTGACTGCACTGTTTCTGAGGGAGACGATTTCTAGCATGTCTCCTGATTAAAACGCAGGAGAAGGATGGAGCAAGTGACAGGAGGGAATGAAAAAGCCCCATATTTGAGCACCATCCTTCCTTACGTCCTTCCACTCTCCTTCCTCTGAGATACACTCGGAAACACACAGGTTTCATTTGTGCAAAGATGACAAATCAGCTGCTATGTAGCTAGTTTATCAGATGTTGCTAAGCACATCTGGTCCACTCTAAGTGGGGGCAATTTTAGTGTAATTCAGTCAGAACCTGTATGATTCACCTTTTCCCACACTTGTGGATCAGACCTCATCAGTCATGATTTATCACATTACCGTTTACACTCATTGCGGCCAAACAGACACCCAACAACAACAAACACACACACACGCACACACATACCAAATGGCCTGGCTATTCTTTATGTCCACAACCATTAGCCCATGACCACAAATGTTTGCATAAGATGCCTTCCTAAAGTTCAGCATACAGTACACCTATATTAGGAATAAGCATGCACTGAAAATTATTTTTATCTAATGAACCACAACTACATAAAATAAAGAAAAATTGTATTATATTATAATTGGATTAGAATATTTATTAAGCTTATTTCTAGACATTTTTCTAAATGTCTTGTTTTCTGATATAATTTAAACATTTTCAATAAATACAATACTTGTTTTAAATAGGCTTAAAATGATTACATCTAGAAATAGGATACACATGATATTCACTTCACCCTCATAAGCCTAAAATGAGACACAATGATGCAATTATATCTTTAGTATTGATTCATTGCTACATTTTGACTAAGGACTTTATTCAATGTCAATGACACTTCTTGCAATCCAGGAATACACCCTGGAGAGAATGCCAGGCCATCCTACAGCATCATATACACAATTATATACTCTTTAAAGAAGCTAATACACTTTACAGCATGGGTTTACGAGGCTGGAGCGAATGAAAACTAAATGAAACTGATTCGGACATAAGAACAACATGTAAAACAGATAGTAACTTGAGCTTAGGAAAGAATCCTGGAGCTACGAGTCTGTCCTATAGCCATAATCTTACCTTTTTTCATTTTGTGATTAGTTACAGTAGCATTTCTGGCAGGACCTTATGCTCTAGAGAGATTGCACAGATGGCAGGTGATTATTTCAAAGTTGGAGACTGGACCTCCTTATTGTAGGCCAATGCTGCGCTACTATCGAGCTGATTATGGCTTGCCGAAATGAACACAAATTGGCAGGTTGTAAGCAATGCATTACAACCTCATGCTATAACACTAATACTCTACTGTTATTAGTATATTGCATCATCACCATGTATTTAAATACCCTCCCTCAATTTCTTTCAGGTACTCAAGTTGTCAAAATTGCCAAGCAAATTGCACGGTGCTGCTATATTTACAGTAAAAATCGCTTACCAGCCATATGCTGTGTGTATGGATGGTAGTTTAAGGCAGGGAAGAAAGAAACAATGCCACAGAATCGTGATCAATCCCTATAATGCCGCTCTTTGCATGACTTTAGGTTGCTCCCCCTGTTTTTGCCATTTATCCCTGCTGCCCAGGCTTTGTTAAGCACTCGGAGAGCCTAAAAGCAAGCTGTGCATAAAAACTAGAAAGCAGGCTCTTTAAAGGTAGAAAAT
>NC_139574.1:16966989-16991989 GCF_946808225.1 Silurus aristotelis
TTAAAAGGTTAAATGCAGGAGTAATCTATTTATCTAACCAGAGCCTTTGCCTAATACATTTTCCTGCCTAAAGTTTTTCCACCCTAATGTGAGAAAATAGCATCTCATCACTCGGGTGCTCACGCCCTTGGCCTGACAGTCGTTCTCTCAGTCAGAGCAACATGCTCTTTCCCTTTCTCGCCTAATGAGTCGCCCTATACAGATGCCAACTTTTTGTTCTGGGAGGGGAAATAAAGATATGTGTGTGAAGAGCATAGAGGCAGGTAGAGATCACCAGCACTGTAACAACATCTCGATCAATGCACAGGAATCAATTTTCCACTTCAGAGTGGCGTAGGTGTCAAGAGATGGATGTTATTATTCAGGTCCCTCATCAAAGCCCGCTGTGCTGAAGCGACAAAATCTCACATTTGGGTGTGTGAGCAAATGAATGTGTGTGTGTGTGTGTGTGTGTGTGTGTGTGTGTGTGTGTGTGTGTGTGTGTGTGTGAAAAGGACACATAATTAACGTTATTTCTCATTTTCAATTATTTGAGGAAGTAAAGCAAAACACCGAACACAATTGAATCAGATATTTTATATGGTAGACAGATTCTGTCAGCGTGGGAACAAAGACAGGGAGAAAGAGTAGAGTAAAACCCAAGAACCGGAGAGTAGATCACGGTACCTTAGTCTGGAGATAGTGAGGGTAGTAGTAGGTGTACTGGGGGTACATTGGTTGCTGTTCCAAGCGTTTGCCCATGTAGCTAGAATCTATCTGGCCGTGGCAGGATTACTGAGACTCGTGTGCTTGCTCCAAAACTTAAAATGCCTCTGTTTGCTCTGCCAGAGGCTAGATCCTTGCAGAAAAGGCAGTGAAAAAAGGATGAAGAGCTTGTGAGAGAGAGAGAGAGAGAGAGAGAGAGAGAGAGAGAGAGAGAGAGAGAGAGAGAGAGAGAGAGAGAGAGAGAGAGAGACTGATGGGGAGTGCCACGGGACCTCTGGCTGTCCTTATGTCTGTCACTGTGTGGGAGTTGCGTTCTCAGCGTGTGAGCCGCACTCTCCTCCTGCTTTTCTTACAGGAGATCGGAAGAAAAGATGAACAGAGGAGAACAGAATGCCAGGGAAGTAGAGGTTTGTGCAGAAAGAGAAGGGGCAGTGGCAGTGAAGAGAGGGAAAAGAGGCAATGGAAGAAGGAGGAAGGAGGGGGGCAGATATCACTTCTTATAGAATGCAAGCTTTTTGTCTCCTACTCATGCCTCGACTTTGTCTTCGTCTCCGTAGTTGTTCATTTGCTTGTTTCTGCACAATTTCAGCTCTCTCCCAAAGCTGTCAGATATTCCAAGGCAGTCTGCTCCAGTGTATCCTGCTCTGGCTGATACACAAAGAAGCGGTGCAGATGAATGATGTAGCTGCGCTGCGAGAGCTGAATATGATCACCGTCAGTAAAACCAAAACCGTCCCTGGGAACAAGGAGCTCACAAGAAGTCTGGCTTTGAGCACAAGGAGAAGCAGCAAAAACTCTTCTAAAAGGAAAATCCAGTACTATCCTGAACCCAGGCACAAGTCCACTCACTGCACAATGTTCTTTCTCTCCAGCGTCCGGCTGATGCCTTCTTTTCCTGCTGCCTCCTTGTCTTTCCACTTGCCTGTGCGAGTGTGAATGTACGAGTGGAAGTAATTGTGCCTGTGTGTGAGCTTGAGTGTATGTGTGTATGTGTGTGTGTATGTGTGTATGCGTGAGTGTGCGACTGGGTGCTCCACACTGTGGTGAGGAGTGAGGGCTCAGCTCAGGCAGCACTACGATCCTCCTCCTGGAAGGCGGGACTAGAGGCAGGATGCAACGCTCCCTGGACTGGGGGAGTGTCACGATCAGCCTCTCTCTTTCTCTCTTCTCTTTCTCCCTCCTCAAGAGCACAAACGCCCTCTGCTAGGCTTTCACTCTGCAGGCAGGAGGGACAAGGAAGAGGGGGAGGAGAGAAGAAAGAGCGCCATGCAGAGCATAAGCCACCTGCTGGCGATTTTTAGATTCCACATACATTTATTCTTTCGGTTTTTTTTTATTTGCCTTTTCACTTTCATTCCAGGTTTTAGAAATGACAGACCTCACCATTGTAAAAATTCTCACACATTCCCAGCTCACATGTTTAAAAATCCATAAAACAATAAAGGACAATGATTTCCAGGTGCAGGTGTGTCTCAGTGCTGGGAAACAGCTACATTATCTGTGGTCCCCAAGGGCTGGTTTGGGAATCATTGTCCTAGACCGTTTAGCCTATTTCACATCAATGCCATTTGTAAATTACTAGCAGAAGTGTATGCACAGCAGACTTGCTTTTTGCAATGTGGCATCCAGTTATCTCTGCAGAGTAGCAGAGGCTGAAAGTGTAACACACTGACACACTGACATTCATGCATAGTAGAGCAGAGAAATCTGGCCTTAAGAAGTGCTTACGTAAGACTCTGTGCTCTAATTCTCACCTCTGCTCAGAAAACAGCGATTTTCCTGGACAAATAAAGCTTTTTGCAACTTTTAGGTAAAATGAGAATAAAAATTGTATGCTATTTCATTACGTAGTGCATTCAATAGCACTGCAAAGACAACCAAACCCTTTAAGAACAAGTTAATCACATGAAAAATGTACTTCATACATTTTTTCATATAATATATATTTTATATACAACAAATGCATAACAATTCTAACCCAGCCATTAGGGGGGCACAAGCCAGTGTACTCTTAGTGCCGGTCCCAAGCCCGGGTAAATGGGGAGGGTTGCGTTAGGAAGGGCATCCAGCGTAAAACATGTGCCAAATCAAATATGCGGATCACAAATGAGAATTTCATACCGGATCGGTCAAGGCCCGGGTTAACAACGACCGCCACAGGTATCGTTAGCCAACAGGGTACCAGTGGAAATTGGGCTACTATTGGCCGAAGGAGGAGAAGGAGAGGAGGAAGGCGTCTACAGAGACGGCAGGAAAAGGAGCAGTGTAGGAGAGTAGAGGTTCGGGTTGGTACTTTAAATGTTGGTACTATGACGGGTAAAGGGAGAGAGATAGCTGATATGATGGAGAGGAGAAAGGTAGATGTGTTGTGTGTTCAGGAGACCAAGTGGAAAGGGAGTAAGGCCAGGAACATTGGAGGTGGGTTTAAACTGTTTTATCATGGTGTGGATGGGAAGAGAAATGGTGTAGGGGTGATTCTGAAGGAAGCGTACAGTAAGAGTGTAGTGGAGGTGAAGAGAGTTTCTGATAGGGTGATGATCGTGAAGGTGGAGGTTGAAGGGATGATGATGATAAATGTCATCAGTGCCTATGCTCCACAAGTTGGCTGTGAGATGGAGGAGAAAGAAAGATTCTGGAGTGAATTAGATGAAGTGGTAGATGGTGTACCTAGGAAAGAACGATTGGTGATTGGGGCAGACTTTAATGGGCATGTAGGTGAAGGGAACAGAGGTGATGAGGAGGTGATGGGTAGGTATGGTTTTAAGGAGAGGAATGTGGAAGGGCAGATGGTGGTAGATTTTGCTAAAAGGATGGAAATGGCAGTGGTGAACACGTATTTTAAGAAGAAGGAGGATCATAGGGTGACGTATAAGAGTGGAGGAAGGTGCACACAGGTGGATTATCTTCTGTGTAGGAGATGCAACCTGAAGGAGATTGGAGACTGTAAGGTGTTGGCGGGGGACAGTGTAGCTTGACAGCATCGGATGGTGGTCTGTAGGATGGTTTTGGAGGCGAAGAAGAAGAGGAGGAAAGTAAGGTTTGAAAGAAGAATAAGATGGTGGAAACTGAAGGAGGAAGAGTGTAGTGTGAGGTTCAGGGAAGAGGTCAGACAGGGGCTCGGTGGTGGTGAAGAGGTGCCGGATGATTGGGCAACTACTGCAGGAGTGATGAGGGAGGCAGCTAGAAAAGTACTTGGTGTGACATCTGGAAATAGAAAGCAAGACAAGTTAAAAGGGATGTGGCGAAAGCCAAGGAAAAGGCATATGAGGAACTGTATAAGAGGTTGGACACTAAGGAAGGAGAAAAGGATTTATACCGATTGGCCAAGCAGAGGGACCGAGCTGGGAAGGATGTACTGCAAGTTAGAGCAATAAAGGATGGAGAGGGAAATGTGTTGACTAGTGAGGAGAGTGTGTTGAGAAGATGGAGGGAGTATTTTGAGCAGCTGATGAATGAGGAAAATCAGAGAGAGAGAAGGTTGGAGGATGTGGAGTTGGTGAAGCAGGATGTAGATAGGATTAGTAAGGAGGAAGTGAGAGCAGCGATTAAGAGGATGAAGAATGGAAAGTCGGTTGGACCAGATGACATACCGGTAGAAGCGTGGAGATGTTTAGGAGAGATGGCAGTGGAGTTTTTAACCAGATTGTTTAACAGGATTCTGGAAGGGGAGAGGATGCCTGAGGAATGGAGAAGGAGTGTGCTGGTACCGATCTTTAAGCATAAGGGAGATGTGCAGACCTGCAGTAACTACAGGGGAATTAAGTTGATCAGTCACACCATGAAGTTATGGGAAAGAGTAGTGGAAGCCAGGTTGAGAGAAGAGGTGACCATCTGTGAGCAACAGTATGGTTTCATGCCGAGGAAGAGCACCACAGATGCCTTATTTGCTTTAAGGATGTTGATGGAGAAGTATAGAGAAGGACAGAAGGAGCTGCATCGTGTATTTGTGGATTTAGAGAAAGCGTACGACAGGGTGCCGAGAGAGGAGTTGTGGTATTGTATGAGGAAGTCAGGTGTGTCAGAGAAGTATGTGAGGGTGGTGCAGGACATGTATGAGGACAGTGTGACGGCAGTAAAGTGTGCAGTAGGTACGACAGACTGGTTCAGGGTGAAGGTTGGACTGCATCAAGGATCGGCCCTGAGCCCTTTCCTGTTTGCAGTGGTGATGGACAGGTTGACGGACGAGGTCAGACAGGAGTCTCCCTGGACTATGATGTTTGCAGATGATATTATGATTTGTGGTGAGAGTAGAGAGCAGGTTGAGAAGAGCCTGGAGAGGTGGAGATATGCGCTGGAGAGAAGGGGAATGAAAGTCAGTAGGAGTAAGACAGAGTACATGTGTGTGAATGAGAGGGAGGGCAGTGGAGTGATGCGGTTGCAGGGAGAAGAGGTGGAGAAGGTGGAGGAGTTCAGGTACCTGGGGTCAACAGTGCAAAGTAATGGAGAGTGTGTTAGGGAAGTAAAGAAAAGAGTGCAGGCAGGGTGGAGTGGGTGGAGAAGAGTGACAGGAGTGATTTGTGATAGAAGAGTATCTGCAAGAATGAAAGGGAAAGTTTATAGGACTGTGGTGAGACCTGCGATGTTGTATGGATTAGAGACAGTGGCATTGAGTAAAAGACAGGAGGTGGAGCTGGAGGTAGCAGAGCTGAAGATGTTGAGGTTTTTGTTGGGAGTGACGAGGATGGACAAGATTAGAAATGAGTTTATTAGAGGGACAGAGCATGTAGGATGTTTTGGTGACAAGGTGAGGGAGGCGAGATTGAGATGGTTTGGACATGTGCAGAGAAGGGACATGAATTATATTGGTAGAAAAATGCTGAAGATGGAGCCACCAGGTAGGAGGAAAAGAGGAAGGCCAAGGAGGAGGTTCATGGATGTGGTGAGGGAAGACATGCAGGTAGTTGGTGTAAAAGAGGCAGATATAGAGGACAGGGTGGTATGGAGACGGATGATCCGCTGTGGCGACCCCTAATGGGAGCAGCCGAAAGAAGAAGAAAAAGAAGAAATGCATAACAATTGTACTGGAGATGGCCCATTGACAAAAACAACAAAGAATATGCTCTGAATAGTCCAATATAAAAAATATTTAAAGTAACACAGAATTTAAGTTTAATTATATGTTTTCTGTTTTAACAGTAAGTAAAGCTCCTGATTTAGTAATATAATTTTATCATTATTAAGCTAAACCATCCTATGCATATGCCCCATTAACTAATTGTAAGTAACCAAAAGTAACCCCTGAAGCTCTTTTATTTTCTTTAAACAAACAAATGCAGTTTTCCTTTAACATGTGTGAATGCGTCAAATACTCCTATCCTTGTGGGGATATTTGGTGCTTAACAAAATATCAAAATATGCCCTCACTCTACCGGAAAGGATTAAATGAGTGGTGGTTCAAGCATACAAATAAACAAATGCAAATAAATAAATGAATTTATAAAAATATATTTTCATTTGTCTTTGTTATTGTATTCACATTATTATCTGATTGTATAATAATCTAAAAGACCCTCAATAATTATTATGATTATGATATAAAATGGCAGGTAGACAGACTTCAAGTTCTGCCACTTCAATACTCACCTGCTATTATGATCAAAGGATAAAAGGTTGAAGAACAATTTTTACATTAATGTCAGGATTAGATAATTAGATATATTAATTTTATAGTGAACATGCTTATTGTGGCTGTAGGTGCTTTACTCTGTTCTTTCTGGGTTTAAAATTATCCACCACTGTAAAGAGAATACAAATTACATACTGGCCCCTGGGGATGCTTGTGTGGTTTGTATGTGTTGTTACACATGGCCTTGGGGGAGCTCTAGCAATGTGGAACAAAATACTAATGATAACCATACTCAGGCAAGCAAGATCATTTTGAAACAAAAAAGTGATGCAATATCAGCAATGGCTAATGATAATGCTACACATGGTGGTTTTCTTGACAATTACTGGTTAGAGACAATACAATAGTTCGTTTCTGCACTGCACCACCTTTGCCAGGGACAATATTTGGGTTGGCCAGAAATTAAAATGAATTTTACACATGGGGGTTTCAAATATTTTCAGTTCATCAGAATAGTGTTGACATATGATTTTATTTAATTAGCAGTATTTACATGTCTCCGTTGACCAAACATGGGACTAGAGGAAAGATCTTTAAACTGTGTGAAGTTAGTGATTTATGGGAGAATGCAATGTTTGGGAGAACTTGGGTGCCCTCATCACTATGTCAGGAATGCTGGGGCACATTAGGAGGAAGACAGAAAGAAGGAGCGAGAGAGAGAGAGAGAGAGAGAGAGAGAGAGAGAGAGAGAGAGAGAGAGAGAGAGAGAGAGATGAATGCAGTTTACCTGCTGAAACCTTACTAGAGATTGAAATTAGATAAGCACCACATAAAGTATATACACCAATAAAGACTGCTTGGCCAAATAATTTAACAATTGGACTTAACTAAGAAAATAGGGAAGAGGCTTCCACTGGTTAGTAACTGCAGTGATTTGTTTCAGCTGACAAAAATATATTTAACCCTAAATGAGGCAGTCAGGATCTTCTAATTTGTTAAAGACAATTTCGTAAGACATAACCTGTGCTTGTTAAAAAGATTGTGAAACGACTTAAACTGGGTTTAGAACTGCACCCCAGCATTATTAAAACCAGGTGGGATAGTGGTGCATCTTCGAGTAAAAAGTGTAGTCAGAAAATATACAAAAAAAAACAAATTATGCAAAAACAACAGTAGAACTGATGACTATGTTAAACAGTGAAAGTAAGAGCATTTTCACATGCAAAATGAGAAATCTCAAGGGATTGGGACTGAACAGCTGTGTAGCCTTAAGAAAACCACTTATCAATGAGGCTAATTAGAAAGAAAGGCTTGTTAGGGAGCATAAACTTAGGATTTTTTGGAAAAATGAAAAACGTTTATATGGTCTGATGAGTCCAGGTTTACTCAGTGATAGGTGTATCAGGGTTAGAAGAGAGATAGGTGAAGTGATGTACACATCATGCCTAGTGCCTACTTTACAAGTTGGTGGGGGACGTGTTATAATCTGGGGTTGCTTGTTGATAAGTTTTAGGTTAAGCAAAATTCATTGCCCCCAAAAATTGGGTCAGCGGTCTACCTGAATATATTGAATGACAAGGTGTTTTAATCAGTGGATTGTTTTTCTTCCCTGATGGGACAGACATATTCCAAGATGACAATGCCAGGATTCATCAGGCTCAAATTATTAAAGAGTGGCTCACCCAGCCCAGACCTAGCCTCATTGAGAATATTTGGGCTGTGCTGGAGAAGACTTTACACAGCGGTGCAACTCTGAATGGAAATAAATGTTGTGACATTGCATAAGCCATGGAAAATGTGTGCCAAATTCAAAGAAAACTGGCAGTCCAAAGAAATATTAGTATGTGACTTTTATTTGGCTAGGCAGTGTATATATATATATATATATATATATATATATATATATATATATATATATATATATATATATATATATATATATATATATATATATATATATATAATGTATATACTATTATATACATCACCTGCAGTAAAAATCACTCACGGCATTTGAACATGAGCCTCAATGCTGTTTTTCCAATTTGCTGGCCTGTTCCTGCTAACATCTGTTCATAGATAATTGCTGATTAATTCAGTCAGATTTGCTATGTTGACAATTTCTTTTTGTATTAGATCATTTAAACATTGTTTTAATTGTCCTTTGTTATAATACAGAGCTCTTGTCTGTTTTGATGATGTAATTGCCCAAAAGCAGTGCTTGTTTTGAAACTGTGTAAGTAAATCACACTCAGGTAGCAAAAGAAGAATGTTTGTTTTTACCACAGACTTTTTCAAGCGTTCCAGAAATGAATAGATGTGGTGACATCTAAGATCATTTTTCAGACTGCCACACATATATTATTTATTTACACTATTATAAAATAGCGAATGCTATAAAGTTATGGCATAAAGACAAGCTACTAAAATTGCACTATGAAGCTACACAACATACTTTTCACCCAAAAGAGCTGGTAACTATTTACACATCACTTTTAAATACTATTTATTCTTTGAAACATTTGGGAAAAGGTCTGATGTGACAACACAGAAGTTTGCATGCACATACTCAAATTTAGGCAAGCAGTACTCTTTAAAGCACCTTCCAAAAGGTGCAGGAAATGGTGTCTGTGACTCAGGGGTACCACTCTCATGAGCCCACAGAAATGAAATGTCAAAAAAGAGCTTCTCATCTGGTTAAATCACAGCTGGGAAAACATGGCATACCAGCCAGCAGCCCCTTTTAATGGGCAGAGTGAGAAAAACAGTGGATATTGTGCCACAAAAGGAGTGTGTAAAAACTAAGCCTGATTAGTAAGCAGACGGTATTGTGGTGTCAGACGTGCAAAAAAAAAAAAAAAAAAAAAAAAAAAAAAAGAAATGAAGGCGATTGCCAGGAATATGAAAAGGCATAAATTGGGTGTTAAAAAGACACAATGCAAGGTTATGATGGCTCAGCCTCTGGGTCAGCCTGTTCTTTTTGAGTGTTAAGTACCGCATTATTTAAAAATCCTACAGTAAGGGCGGTCATGCGGCGTCTTCACTGACTTGTCAAACTATGATGGATTGGCTCTGGCCCAATCTGGGTCTGAGCTGGGATAATATATTTTATGTTTCTTGCTGTCAATTGTCTGACATGTACATTTACAATGGCTTACTCTGGTTGTGTTTTTATCAAAGGCCTTTGGTCTTTAATAATGATCAAGAAATTCAGACAGTAGTGGTGCTTGAATGTGTATAACTACTGACTTTCTTGAGGTTTTCATTCAAGAAGAAGTCCCCATTCGACCTCATAATTGAGTGTTTTAAAATTACCATTACCCATGCATTGTAAGATACATGTTATTTTTAACTATAACCAGACCATCACTTTTTATACACCCTTTGAGTCTACTTATTCATACCCTTAATCCCCACTGCATACAAGAACAAAGTCTAGTACTATGAACAGTAGTCCACAGTATGTTTTTTCAAATATTTAATGTTTTTACTGACATCTGTATTTCAGATTTAGATTTTAGATTTATATTAATTGGAATATTTAAAATGTACTGTACATAGCTAATCTGTTATATTTTGTTTCTTTATATTTAGGAATAAACCCAAACATAACCAGGTACAATAAAGTTTTGCTGTAACATGATAATTAGACTTTTGCCTTTTCCCAGTTCTTAAACACACACAATAGACCTTAAATGAGTGTAAAACTCTCGTAACACCTTAAATGTTCTATATGGAACCACATAAGTGAGGATTTCCCATTTACAGAACGATTTGTTTAAGATGCTATAAACATTAAACATCCAAAAAGACCCTTAAGGGGGTGGCATAGTGAGTAGAAGGTCTACCGCACAGCTCCTTGGTTTATATGTCCAGATTTTTGCCTTTCCTGTGTTTATGTGCAAGTATCTTTTGAAGGTGAACACCTTAGGTGGAATTGCTTCAGGATCTAATGTGACCCTGACCAGAATAAAGTCATTTCTAAAGATAAATTAATTAATAAATACATTTAGAAATTCAGGAATGAACCCTAAAGAGATGTTTTTGTCATTTGGAGTGTGTAAAGGATATGTAGAAAAGAGTCGGCCTGGACACAAGATGGTGGTTAACTGCTCACTAACAAAAATTAGAAAGGTTGGAAAATATGTGAGTCTTTTTTTTTTTTTTTTCTGTGTTTGCAAACAAGCCACAGATGTGAAATTAGTTGGTTTGGAACAAGATGCACAGAATGCTGTAGGCGGGAGAGTTGATAGCAAACTGTTTGTGAAGTAGTGTTAAACAAACTAAATCTCTCTCTCTCTCAACCCTCCCCCCCCCCTTCTCTCTTTGCTCAAGGAAGGCTTTAATCAAGAAGCTTTTATTTCAGGACAGCCTGCACTGTTCCTATCACACCTGACTGTCACTATTACAGCATCCACTCCACAAAATAATGTTTGTTACAGCTTTTTAGACAACATCCCACTTGGATCTCTGCCTAGTGTAATACTGAAAGTACAGCTGTAAGGAAGACGGTATCAGCGGCACAGCCAGCACATGTTAGAAGTGGTTAATAGATCAAAACTTTCCTGCCATAGCCAAAGACTTTTTGTGAATGATATACACTGGAATCTGAGTAGACGTTGCTATTTTTGAAGGAGCTGTAAAATAGAAGGTAGCTATAAACCTTTCCATAAGCCGTGTTTCTTTTATCCAACTTGATCAACATCAGCCCTCCCTACAGAAAAGTCATTGCATTTTATCGCTCATCATGGCTTGTTAGGTATGAGGTTAAGTCGAGGTTCATTCCTCTAAGCTTTGCTCCCTATGAGGAGACCCGAAGCCATAAAGTTTAATAGAGTTCCTCTAATATTGTACCAAGTGACCCATAGTACTACCACACTTCATACACATTCACAAGCATAAAGTCACTCTGCAGGCACAAGCATCTTGAGAGCACTTTCTTCCTCCTCATGCTAGACTGTATTTTATATTTCCTGCAGGAAGTCTCCTGTGAATGTGAAGTGGAGTAGAGTGCAGGCTAGTACAGTAGATTTGCAATTACAGCATGTGTACTGCATGCATAAAACCTTTGGAATGCATGTGAATGTATCCTAATATCACCTTCAACTGCTGTCCACCCCACTAGCACCCTTAGAGTTTCAAATTTTTATTGTAATTGCTTTTGACATTGGATATTAAACTCTGTGGGCCTCATTTCTCCAGCTAGAAATGACAAATGTATTAATAAATTGTTTCTACACTCATTTAAACAAGAAATGTGAGATTCATAAAGATGCAGTTAGTTTACAAAAACACATTCACATCCTCCTGTGTTTTGTTCTGTACATATATCTATCGAATCTACAGTCAACATAATTGCTCAGAGTTACTGTAATTATATATGTGGATTACAATCTTAGATTTCAATCACTCATTCACTCATGTTTACAGGGTAAAAATGTTGTGTTGTTTTATATGAATCATTTGAAAGAAAACAATCCAAAAGAAATCCATAAATTTAAACCAGCTATTCAACTGGGACAAAAGAAAAGGCACCCTACGAAAGGTGGCACAAATAGTGTACGTTCATGCTAGCTGTTGCAGTGCAGTGGCTAAGCAGACATACTGTAAAAAATGAAGTACATAGCATGCATATAAGCTGCTCTCTCATTGTTTAGTCATCATTTTAAGAAGCTTCTTAGGCCTCATCAATCATAAATCAGCTTTGTCTTGACCATGCTTGTCATTACAGGTGAGTGACATTTATCAATATGAAACATAAATGAGTACAAAAAAACAGTGTCATCAAAACATCTGTGAATTTAGTCTGATATTTCAGTCCGGTTTAGGTTATAATACACATTTCCACACAGCTTTACTAAAATATCAATAAATGAACATTGAAAACAAATCAGAGAGCATTTCCCTTTCCTCCATCCCCTCACCTCTGCAAAAGCAACAGCAGCACATCGATTAGCTATCACATCCGACAGGGCCACAATGTACACCTTCCTCTTTATGATACTGACAGTCAGCCAGGTTGTTTGATATATGATATGCATCCACATGGATATTAATATTTATTGGTTAAATTAATAATTCATGTAGGACTCTTTTATCTTTGGTGAAGATTACAGTACATTACATTTATCATTGATGATTTGCTCTTTGTAACAAACTGAGGTTAAACACAGCAGTTTCTTTTTCTTCATTCTTCATTTTAGAGCATTTAAACACTTTATAATACAATTCTCTGCGTTATGTTGGTTCCTTCATTTAAAAAGAAAACACTAAATACCCTTAAGATATAATGTAAGATATATTATGAGATATATAATGGTTATCAATTAGAGTTTTTAAGGAAATCATATTATCTTTTAATTTAGTAGGCAAATAACTTTGAAAGTTTGACTCTGATACTCTTGCGAGGTGCCACCAAAATGTTTTCCGATAAAACTAGACAGGGTGTTGTTAATGAGGTATGTGATCAGCCTGATAACAAATTGCATCATGCATCTCTTTGTAATAAAACAGCCACTCACTGCCATGTAGAGAAGTTAATGTCACAATTTTAAATTTTAATTATGTTATTAATGATTCCGTGGACAAACTATCTATTAGCTAAAACATGGCATTTTCTGATGTGCTTTATTCATTAAGCTATCCAAGCTAAACTGATCTTCTGGGAGGAAAGATGCCATACAACAGATTTTTTTTTCATAAACTTAAAGCAGATTAATGAACGTTGTTCGTCCTGGGAAAGCATCTACCAAAAACAGCTTATACAATACGTTGAACTATACATATGCTTATCCTTACAGTGTGACGAGGACCAAGAGTTGTTTGTCACACCCTAACACACAGCACACACTCCCTGCAGACAGAGGTGTCTCTGGTGGAGGAAAGCACGCCTGGTCTAGCATGACTGACAGGAGGGGCTCCAGACACTGGAAGGTAATTAATTTCTGTAAACGACCGCCATATCTGTCAGCTTTTATAAACGAGCGTTTATGCGTTATGGACTATTTAACCACCGCACTGAGAGGAAACTGACAGAGATGAGTGGAACAGAAAAAGAGCGAGGTGAATACAGCTAGTTTTCAAGTGAATAGAGTGCACTGATAATGTGAGAATTGATTGTAGCATTAACTTTGGCGCAACATAACCACTTGCAAACAAATTAGTAGCGCTAAAGTCGTCATGACGATGGGGTTGACTCTTTAACCTACACTGCAGCCTACAGTATCTACTGTTACATACTCTAACAGCAATACTTTCTTTCAGCTTCTCCCGTTAGGGGTCGCCACAGCGGATCCTCCGCATGTTTGATTTGGCACATGTTTTTACGCTGGATGCCCTTCCTAACACAACCCTCCCCATTTATCCAGGCTTGGGACCGGCACTAAGAGTGGCTGGGGTTGGTTCCCTGACCGGGTATTGAACCCGGGCCGCAGTGGTGAGAGCGCCACATCCTAACCACTAGACCACCAGGGAACATACTCTAACAGCAATATTACGGTATATTAATATCATATAGTTCCCAATGTAACCCCTCAGCTAATAAAAGATGACACATTTATATACTGTATATTATACAGTATGCATAGTATACAAATACAAGTATAAGCCAAGAGATATTAAAATGCATATAAAACCGATCTACTTTTATTAAAAAATTCTTCAAAACTATTGTGTGCCAAGATTTTATGCAGAATATACTGACTCATAAAAATATGACACATTACCCACTCTATTACAGTAATGATGCAAATTTGCACAACTATCAGTCAAATAATATTCTAATCCAGCCTTTTTCCAGCTCCAGTTTCCCATTTAATCACTTACAAATCCCTCACAATCCCAAAATGACCAGACAACAAGATAATATCAGTGCACCTGCTTTAAAACAAGATGATGCACATACTGAGATATTTGCAATCTTGCTACAAACTGAGTTTAAACACCAATATGCAATTCGAATTAAACCAGGGCCTTTAAAATTCACTATGCAAAAATACACCATACAAATGTTGCATCATGTGAAAAAGGACTGATCTAATTAGGAAAAGTTATTCTGACTCTCATAAGCTTTTTTTTATTTATGACATCTATTTACACTTTTGTTTAAACTTGTGTGTGATATACAGCATTTACTTCTATTCACCTAGCAAATTTGGTCAGATGTGTTACAGTATCCTTTTCTATTCTGTGGCATTGCAGCTATGCTAACAGAATTACATCCAGCAATGATATCACTCATACATAGCCCATCCAGAGTAGTGCATTCATGGAGGTACAATTTACAAATGCAATTAAAAAAATAATAATAAAAAAAAAAAAAAAAACAGATGAGGAGCTCTTGAGAAAAAGAAATCCATCCAGTTTGCTGACATTGAGAAAGACCGATTGCCACTGGGGTAATCTCAAATGGCACATGAACATTATTCTAGACTTCCATTATATGAAATAGGAAAATACTGAAAGCCATCACTCCTAAATGTAGCACATAATAGTCACACCCACCATGGTGCCATGTATCCTGTGGCTTCAAATGCTTGCTCCCTATAGGCTGTTAGGTGTTTTGATGAGGTGCTCAGACACCAGCGTCTCTTAAACACACTCGGGGAAAGAGAGCCTGGATCCATTCATCCCCTCTGTGCAATGAGGCTGGTGAAATATGTTTTCTTCTGCAGATTACTGAACAGCAGGGGAAAGAGAGCAGAACAGAGGCCATGATCCTCGTTCTTCATTCTTGAATAAGATGCAGAGGAAACGGTGGAGGGTGCAAAGAGAGAAATATACCATACTTCAATGTGTAAAGAACAGATACTTAGAGAAAACACACACACACAGCTGCACTGCATGTAAGAAGAGAAGGAGGAACATTTTATAATTAGCATTTTCTTGTTTTTCATTTATTAATACATCTTCAGGGACTGCTTTATTATAGTCAAGTCTGAAGTGGATCTGGAGCCTATCTCAGGAACATTGGGAATAACGTTTATATACAACATGAATGGATTCCCAGTCTATCACAGAACAGCATGAATACACATGTTCACACCATCCCACATAAATACTGACCGAACATGCAAGTCGCTGCAGAGACAGAACCAGGGCTCAGGATTGAACAGTTGTTTTTTTTTTTTTGTTGTTGTTTTTTTTTTTTTATCTAAAAAAAAAAAAAAATCACCTAATGGCACTACAGACCAACTGTAATTTATTAACCATGCTCAAGCCGAGGAAGCTGTACAATGTATGTATGTATGTATGTATGTATGTCTTTTCATTTATTATAATTAATTAATTAATTAATTAATTAATTTTATTATTACCTCTTTTACAATGGCATTGCTAAATATTTTGTACTTTTCTTTTTAGTTTCGACTTCTGGGTACATGTAATGAATTTGTCGAGAGGAAAATAATGACGGTGTATAAATACCACTACCACAGAAGCAAATTCTACACTCAGAAGGGCATGCATTACCACTGGCTGTATTAATTTCCACAGTCATTTTAGTAAATTTAGTCTTTAATAGAGCTGCATGTACCGTCAATGTTCCAAACCAAATAAAACTCTAGACCTCTTTACAATTCCCTTTTTTTTTTTTTTTTTTTTTTTTTTTATGTGATGGTTTTACCAACAGGGTAGAGACTCATTGGGAGTCTCCAGTACAGGATGTTTAAAAATTACAAATTTACTTTCCTTTTTATATTTATTACAATTTTCTAGGTACAGTATCTAATTCAATTGTATTCCCAATAATCAGTTTTCATATGTGTCGCTCAAGAAAGAAGGAGAATACCACCTTCTTACTAATGATGATACTGATTATTAAACAGACATTTAAACATGCACAATGCAATATTAATGCTATAGAACATGCACTGACTAAGATCTTTATCCAGCTTATAAATGAATGTGGTTTATGTTCTTTTAAACAGGCAAACTTTTCAAAGGCTGGGTTATATTAAAGGATTTATATTCAGCAGCAAATATGTTTTTTTTCCCCTTAGTAAGCAAGAATTTTAAATTTAGCTGATTCTCTGTGCTGATTTGTTATGGGGATATTTGACAGCTGCCCCAGGGACCTTCATGCCATATTAATGGAAAGAAATACGACCAAGACCACTGTAATTATAAAAGCACTTCAGGCAGACACACTGCATCATAATTTACACAGCTCCCATCATGTTCTGTACTGTTTTCAAAGCAGGAAAAGGAAAACCATTATCAGTTTCATCAATGTCGTTCTACTTATCTTCTTCATTAAACATACCTCAATTCATCTTTTCTAACTGAACTGGACTGATTAGAATTCGAGTTGCATTCGATTGGCGCACACAAACGCTAGGATATGTCAGGTGACTTAAACGTTGCTGGGGATGACTTCTGATTTCTGTCAGAGCCTGAAAAACAAAAAATATTGCCTCAAGGTTTTGTGGAAAAACCTGGATGTTGAGGTGTTGAGCTATGCTCCAGCTGGACCAGGAGTACAACCAAACAACCAAACATTTACACTGAACAAGCCATAACTTTTCCCTACAGAGCATTTTTATCTCTTTCCCTAAACTACCTCTCAGTTCTTTGCTCTCATCTATGAGCAAGAATGGATACTTAATCCATCAGTGACATTTTTCTTCTTTTTTTTTTTTTTTTTTACATTTCCTGTTTTTGATCTTGAATGCGTATAATAACAAAACTCCTCCAAGCAGTTGTTCCAGTCTATAAAGCATAAATTCCAAAATCAGTTTTTCTTATAAAACTGACCAAAACTTCAGCAAGGAAGTTGAGTAGTGAATGCTTTTATGCATGTAACCAGAAGGATGCCTTTTTTTTTTTTTTTTGGTTGTTCTATGGATTCATGTTTGCAAAAATAAATCAGAAATACTATCATTCAATAAAAGAAACCCTGTCTTTCATCAGAGTTTAAACCCTAAATAATTGTCAACAGACAAAAACATCATAATAAAGTAACTGTGACTGTGCATATATACCCATCCATTCATTTTTACTTTCCTTTTTAACTTTATGGTAATTCATACCTCAAATATGTCCAAGATTATAAATGGGAATATGATGTAAATGCTGAACCAGCAGCCCAAAACCATTACAGACTCAGATTAATACATAAATCCAAAATTAGCATAGACTTTTTCATTCAGTAATGGCTGTGTCCAATAAAAGAAAGGCACATGGAATATATTGTAGGGGAGAACTGAATAAACTTTAGCAAGAGGATGGTAAAACATTTCAGGAAATCAAGACAGGAAATCAAGAAAACAGCTGTTACAGATTGTAAAGTCAATTTGATAGAAGTCAAGAGACCTGACAAGTACATAGTCACATACTTCATGGAGAAATGAGCACACTGGATAAATAGCAATACCTCTATAACAAAAAAAATCTGTAACTTATGATCAATTTGTTAAAATTATTGAGGGAACAGTCATTGAAGTTCTTGTGTAAAAACTGGAAGGAAATTCCAAATGTGGTTTATCTACATTTATATACTCGCTACAAGCATAGACTAGCAATTGAATTGATAAAGTGAATCGTAAATATTTTGGTGATTTCCAGAAAGAAAACTAAGGAAAATGCAGGTTTATCAGTATCAACACTTTCATTGGTAATAAAAAGCACAGCAGAGAATGTACATTTGACGCTTCATAGATCAGACACATTTTTTTATTTAGAGGTAGTGAAAACATTTAGACAAATCAGTCTGGGGTTATCAACAAGTTTGGTATCTTTCACTGCACAAAAAGAAGTTACATAGAGAGACCTACTTAATTCAAATGAACAGGGTTTTTTTATCCAAGGCTATTCAGAGTATTTAGAATTATGCCAGAATTATATAAATGCCTACATCCATTAAATTTCAAAATCACAAAATATTTGAATCGAAAAAAAGAAAAACTTAAGAGCTAAAGGGATTGAAAATGTACAATAATGAAAACCAGAATAAAATAATGTGAACAAGGACATGAAATTATTGGAAAATGAACACTAACCCTGACCCTAAATTAACTCAAATCTGAAAATTAGATATTTGTGAAGACCTTCAGTTAGATATTAGAAGGAAAAAAAAACATTACCTTTTTGGAAGGTACTTGAACTGATTGCAGACATCATTCATATTTTCTGTGGATTTTACTGAATCCACACCGAGAAGATATTCTTAAAATATTATATTGAGGTAAATATTGATATACCTTTGGACTCGCTGTGATGAGACTGTAGGTATGAATATTGTTTTATTTCTATATATTTCTATATATGACTATTTAAAGCTTGAAATCTTATATTTGGTGTATTGTACTGTTTATCTTACAATAAGAAATATAACAACAGGATATACAAGCTAAAAGGACTATGGAAAATGTACAGGTAAAATGTACTATGTGGTGTCTAATTTTTTATAAAAGTAAAGAATTGAAAGATTTGTATTGGTTTTTATCAGGGCTCTGAGTATCTCGATCAAGGACATTCACATTCCTGTCCTTCAGTCAGTATACCCTCAAGCTTTGCGTTTTTATGATGCTGAAAGACGTACCACCCTCTTATTTTCCCAAGTTCTGTTCAGAAGTTTCTTTGAACAATATTCTTATTTACCACATAGTCTATCTTACCTTTAATTCTGACAAATGCCCCTGTCTCAGTGATGAGTGATGAGCTGATAGCACTGTGCAATACTGGAAAAATGGTATTCTTTAGAGGTGGTACCTTTTTTCAATCCATGCAAAATGTTTTACTATAGACCCAGATTTTGCTATCTATTTATACACTCTATTCATCTTCAGAGCTGTGTTATTTCACAAATTACTCAAAATTTGCTTTGGATGGTCACAGTGTGACCATCCAAAGCAAAGCAAAAGCAAAATCACCATAATCAGTTAGAATTTTGTGTCATTTTAAGCTAATGTGGAAGCATTTTTTTTTTTACAAAGAAATAGACGTGTTGTAGAGTGGAAAAAAATAAATAATTTACTTTAAGGTGATTCCATTTGTATAAATTTTTCATGGCCTTTTACTTCACTATGTGGCTTATTCCTTGTTCTGTTATCTTCATCATTATAATATCTGTGTTCATAAAATTGATTTCTCATTTTGTATAGAAACTTTATACAAGAAAACAGTACTTCTGTCACTGTAAATGTTAAGACTTGGTATCTATTTGAAATGAGAATATTTGGCACCTTGCCTCAGTAGGAATCATATAAAACAGGACATGCTATTAGCCTGAAGGCCTGAGTGTGGTTATGTGAATAGTAAGGATGAGCAATTGAGAGATTGTATGGCAAAGCTCAGACAGAGTGACAGGAGAAAGATGAAGAGTTAAAAGGAAGGAGGGAAAGATTTAAGGCTCATGCCAGTAATGCCAAGCACAATAAATATCTGAGGAGCCACGGTTGGGATGGCACTGAAATGGCTCGATCCAGGCACAAGGACCCAGCAGCTACCATTTCTATGCTAGTTTAGGCATTGTAATTTAATCACATAATGATTAGCAAAAAAATTTACTATGTCAGAATTGATTAGGTAAGAGGTGATTTAATAGCATGTTATATTTAATAGCACCCTAACTGTGTGTTCTACAGGAACTGGGGCTGTAACATTAAGTGTGTGGTTACACTTCTCCAGTAGCACATACAGGAACAAGGAGAACAGATGCATAAATCAGACTTCAAACTGTGTGTGTGTGTGTGTGTGTGGGGGGGTGTTAGGGGGTCTTGGGGGGGTTGTTGATACTAGCTGGAGGAGAGCACAAGAAAGCCCTGAAATGTTCTATCTTAAAGCAGCTCATTCATCATGTGCTGAGGGGCTAGCTTCACCCGGAGGCCTTGGCTTTAAACGACAAGGCTGACTCTCCCTTCTCCATGTTTCTAGTATTTTCAGGGCTGGGCACGCTTTAGCGTGGGTGATTTCTGAAGGTGTTTAATTAAAACACCCTGGAACAACCAGAAAGTGACTGAACTGTGAGTAGCCATCATGAATCATGCTGAGCTGCACCATCGCTCGGGCTGCATGCAGAGGTCTGGATTAGCTTCAGCCAAACTCATAACCTGGCTTCATTTTCAGTTGCCCCACACCTGCCAGCTCACCCACGCTGTGCTTGGAGAGCAGTAAATCTAGCCATGTGGGGTACTGTTCATCACTGCTGATCAGGTTATCACTACACATCTGACTCTTTCAAGCAGGACTACGACAGAGGAAAAACCTTTTGCAATGCGTAGCAAAAACTTGCCACAAACCACTTCTCAGATGGAGTTTTGGAATCACAAAGACTACTGCTGTTATCGCATTCCTCAGGCTGAGGTACATTTTTAGTTTTCAATGCTCTTTTGTTTGATAGTCATGTGTTAATTGCTTTTGAACAGGGTTCTACTTGGCATACTGGGATACAACACTCTGAAATTAAGCATTTAATACGGACTGTTGTGAGCAAGAATGCATGTTTACTTTCCCAATGAAAGTTCCAAATTATTTATTGATTTTTCTCACTTAGTCTTGGTTTACACAAATTCCCATGATGTATTTCTTGTCACATGCATTCAGTCATTGAAATTTGTCTTTTATTGTTCATGTCAATAATATTTAAGATATATTATATGGACAAAAGTTTGTCGACACCTGACCATTAGATTTAAATGTCCTTTTTAAACATCCCATTCTACATGCAGGCACAACTTTTTCTTATAATAACCTTCACTCTGCTGGAAAGATGTTCCACTAGATTCTGTAGTGTGGCTGTCTAGATTTGTGCTCTTTCAGCCATAAGAGTGTTAGTAAGGTCAGGTACTGATGAGGTGAGGAGGCCTGGGGTGCAGTCATTGTTCCAAATGATCCCAAAGGAGTTCAGTAGGGTTGAGATCAGAGCTCTGTAGCAGGCCACTCAAGATCTTCCATGAAAAAATTCCAATTTCCAATCTACAGACAATGTAAGTAACTAACTAGTAATACCACAACCAAATACATCCTATACAATTGTGTGCCTCTCTCTTTGTAATAAGAGCTTAGATATGAAACCACATATGGCTTAAAAAATCAGGTGTCACAATATTTTTTCCATATAATGTAATGTATCATTAGTAAAGTAAAGAGACCCGAAGAGAAGAATTAATAGCTTTAGCTCATATAACTAGTATTACTATTAGAAATTCCTGTCTAGTATTTTTATGAATAGTATTGACTGATTGAACAATGTGTTGAAATGCTAAGTGTACAGTAGCTTAACTATTAGCATGAATAAATAATAATGCCACTAAATGTCACTTTGATTATAACATATATGTGATGTGATCTATTGAGTTTGATTCAAATGTCCTCGTGTAATTAAGTGACTTGTGCACATTTCTACAGACAATACAGCCTATTTAGTCAATTTAAACCCATTAGGCCATTCAAAGCAATTTTAATAAATAATGTTTCTGTTTTGTCGGAATAATCGGTTATGTGCGATTTCGCCAAATGAGCCCTTTATAGAGCTAATATAATGTATAATAATTAACATAATATAGTTTAAGAACTATATAAAGAACATTCTCAAACCTCTGATGTAACTTTAAGCAATAGGGACTTGATGCGACTGCATTATGTGCTGGCAAAGCGTCTGGCATTAACATTTAATTTACTAAGGCTAATCATGCAAACTGCGCCCGGGACCATCTACTAAATGCGCTCTGCATGAGGTGCATGGTTAAAAGCCACTGAGAAATGTAAAAAAAAAAAGAAGCAGTTCAGAATCTTTGGACTAACATGGAAATTTAAGATCAGTGGTAAAGTAATACCTAGAAAAGATGTTTTTATTTTAATAACGTTTATTGTATATTGTGATATTGTAAATATGGAAAAAACTATTAATATACATGTATATAAGATGTACTTTGTATCTGTACATTTTCCTTGATCTTAATTTTGTGAAATGACACCAGCTACATAAATTACATGACAAAGTCTCATAGCAGGACTGCTAGCAAGACTTCAAATCAATTATTCCACTTTATGGGTTAATGAGAACCTAAAAACTAAAGCCAAATGGGAGCAAAAAGACAGGACATGTGATGAGATGGGCTAAAGTGTGCTCATTTTTTACTGGTTAAGCTGTTCTATTGCTTCACTTCCCCCTGCAGGTGCAACAGATTTAAGTCCTGTACAGGGAAATAACACACGTGATGAATTAGGAGAGTACTTGCTTGTGTGAAGAATGAAGCAGAAGGAAGGCCAGCATGTGTGAGTGTCTGTCCTCTAGCATGTCAGTATTTCTCTGTGTGCTGTGCCAGGGCATGAGCACCAGCATAGGGCTGACTGATCACCTGTCTCTAAGTTTGCTGCAGGGGTCTCCTTCTGCTTCACATAAGGTCGTTCATTGACTCCAGAAGTTTGGAGGTGCCCTATGTGACTAAGCACTTTTTCCCTATTCGGCGCTTACTCTGACTAATTCACACTAATAAATGGAACGTCCTCAGAGCTTGTCAAGTCTCAGGCATCATTACTATGAAATATGAACACTAAATAACACTGAATCCATGCATTGCATTTCTTGTCATTTTCTATGGGATTATCCATATGGGATCCATAAGTGATAATCATCATATCACATGCATGGGCCAAATACTTTTTTATCATATAAATATGTTTGTCTCTGGCAGACATGCATCCATTCAGTCCTCTTTTCGCCTGATGTTTGGCACAAAAATAAACAACTTAAAGATACAGAACAAAGCCACAGAAGAAAGCTATTTAGAGAACAAACATGACACACACAAGAAGTTAAAAGCTGCAATCTTCTGCTATGAAAGAGAAGATGCATTCAGGCTCAAAATCACTGTGTGTAAAATTTCAAACATCATAGTGTCTATGCAAAAAACAATTTCTGATTCTTAAATAAACAAAAATATTTAAAATGAATTTTAGGAAAATAATAAAGATATAGAGATTTCTATAGAGATATACCTGTAAAGTAGGAATAGATATAAGAAAAAATTGGCAGCAGTGGTGGAAAGAAAGCCAAATGCAGTGTATCTGTCTAAAAACAATCTGTCTGCATGTATAATGAGCAAGTAATGATGTGCAGATGTGTAGATGTAGAATCTAATTACCTGAAGTAATTTATATGCTTAAATATATAATAAATTACCTTATAATAATTAACTGCATACTTTGGATGACTAGCAACCTGTGGCTGGCAACCACCTTTCTTGCATTTTCTTGTACTTATAAAATAAACAATTGATTGTTCTTTTTGCAATATTCAACTTAAAAACTTCAAATTTGAAAATATGTTGTACCGTCCACTGTAGGCTCAGATTCATGTTCTGGACTGGCAGGAGAGGAATATGATGTAGTGCTTAGCTTATCCACGTGAAAGTTCAAACTCTTTAGAAATTATGAGATGCTTTTCTTGTCACAACATTTGAAAAGTGCATTTATCTGAGTTACTGTAGAGTTCCTGTCAGGCCATTCTCCAGTGATACCCTTCAACAAAAAGATATGCTGCTGACTGTTTTTTCTTTGGATTTGTTTTTCTTTCTGAAAATCCCAGAAAATCTGTAGTTTCTGAAATACTCAATCAGTCCTTTTGGCACCAACAACTACTGTATGCCACAGTCAAAGTCACTAAGATCACCCTTTGTACTCTGTCAGTTTATTGATGTGAGCTGACATGTATCTGCATGATTTTATGAATTGTAATGATGTATGGCTGTTTGCTTCTCAAAGGTCTCTATTAACTAAACATATACACTGGAGGACATTCATTACTTATATGAATGCATACTTTACACCATTAAAATTCATAAAAAAATGTTGCATAGACATGAATCCAACTGGAACACATATTGTGGGATTTTCCTGTTCCTCCTCTTCCCTGTGCTCCATCTCAAACACTCTGTGTAATTTGGCCAATACTGCGGTTACTCTAAATTCCTGCGGGTGAGTCATATTGTACTCCGATGCCTTTGGGATATTGTCTTCCCAAAAATTTCCCTGCCACATGGAGCCTATTTGGCTGCCCATGAAAGAGTGCATGTGTGAAGCCTCATTCACATCCACCCTGATTGCCTTCCAGAGAGCCCATGCAACAGCATGAAACGACCTCCAGGCCCAATCCAAGTGTGTTCCCTCCCAATATAACAGCAATAAACCACACACTCACAAAATCAAAAGTGACACTTGTGCTAGGCCAACTGTGAAAAATAATGATAGAAGAATTCCAAACTAAATCATTTCTGAGAGTTTAAAACTCCACATCAGGGAGAAAAAAAAACAAGGAGCTCAATTTCTATATTACAATATTTTATAGATTAGAATATGCTTTTCATGACACCACAAACACCAGCTACTTTAAAAAAACACTAAAAATATAATTCTATTTAGATCAGAATCCTACAATCATACACTAAAGTTGAGAGAAACACTGATCAGGTATAACCTTTTGACCACCTGCCTAATATTGTTGGGCCTTTTTTGCTGCTATAACAGTCCTGACCTGTCAAGCATTAACAGCATTCACTTCTCCAGCATTTTGAGCTCTAGGAGCTCATCTGTTCGATCGGACAACACGCACCAGCCTTCGCTCCCCAAGTGCATCAATGAGCCTTGGCATCCCATGACCCTTTCACCAGTTCCTTCCTTGGACCAATTTGATAGATACTGACCACTATAGACCAGGAACATCCCACAAGAGCTGCAGTTTTGGAGATGCTCTGACCCAGTCGCCCAGCCATCACAATTTGGCCCTTGCTC
>NC_139574.1:16994489-17046989 GCF_946808225.1 Silurus aristotelis
GTACTTTTAGGCTGTCCATGTGGGGCCAACCTCATCAGCACCAAGTGGTTTACAAGTAAAGAGAACTCCAACCCCTGAAAGCTCCAACACTATGCTGGTAGAGTTCCCCTAAAAGTTGGAAGGAACTTGGACCCTCTTAAAAGCATGCTGCCTGTTGATAGAAAATTCCAGTTTAAAAAACATAATTGTCTGCTATTTCCTTTACAGTCAAGCACAAGTGCATAAAAAAATTTTTCTTTTTTTTTATGTTGCTGTAATGTGTTTATGTGGACAGTCAGTTAGCAATGGTTTTATGGCCTTCTGTCTAATGGGTGATTCAGTTTACTCAAATTATATTAAAAAACATCACAGACAGATATGCTGACTGTTACGGCATGTACTAGGCTCACACAATCTGTTATCTCTGCAATGAGGTGCTCTAGTCACCCCAATGAAAGGAGAATTTCAGCAATGCAGTACAAGGAAGAAAATAACATTCTGACTGACTTGGTGTAATACTGCAAACCAGAAGAACGTAGGCTGCAGGGCAGTGTAAAGTGCAGTCTATTAAATGAGAGTGTGTGAGAATGGAAAGGAGGGCACAGAGCAAAAGGTCACTTAAAAAAGGCTGTGCAGTCTCCAATTCAGTCCAATTCGTCTATTAACTAAAAACAAAATTGCATTGAACCTCTATTGCTGTCTTAAACACTGGCTTTCAAAAATACAGTGGGTGTGTGTGTGTGTGTGTGGGTGTGTGTGGGTGTGGGTGTGTGTGTGGGGGGAGAACAAAACCCAGAGAAAATCAATAAGAACAGCTTCATAACACAAGCGCCATATGAAGAGCAGGCCTTCTCATGACTAATACATGCATTGAAGAATTTGATTCCATTTACAGGAGATAAGAAGAGAAAATAAATAAAACATGGAAAATAAATTGGCCCACTCATTCAAATTCATTAGAACCTGCCCCAGAGTGTGTTTGGAATATTTCCTTTAAAATACAACACACTAGTTCATATTTTCCTCAAGCAGGACAGAGGGCTGTGCACTAAATCAGAGCAGATGAAGCTTAAACACTTCTAACTGTAGCCTGAAGAAAATAGATTCATCAGACTAATGATAACAATAAAAGAAATCCACATCACTGAGAATCAGTTTTGCGTAAAAAATATGACCGTTGAAGCTCACTACAGAGGCTTTTCTCTGTAGTGATGTGTAATAGGTGAAATCCCTCTTCTCTTCCTTCTTTGTCCAACCCAGTATATACTTCATAATTGCCATTATGTTATGTTGAGCATGTAATAAAATGATAAATTTGTTTTTTAGACTTAATCCATCAATTTGACACATGGGAACAGGGGCACTGGGAGTGCAGAAGGAGGGTGGGATTATTTGACTAGGGTTCTTGTTCTACAACAATTCTGAGTCTTCATTCAGCTGAAGCAAAAGAATCATGTTTCAGAAAAAGCACAAAAAGCCACACATTCCTTCAATTCCTGTATACATGCAGACATGAATTACATGAATTTGGTGCTACATGAACAAGCAGATAGGAATACATATCTATTTGGACTATCTCCAAGTGCATATGATTTTGTTTAAAACTGTAGCACTTTAAGTCTAAGACTGCATCTATCTTTTCTAGAAGTGTACTGTATCAGTGCAATCAAGGCTTCAAATAGAATTTCTGCTTATACAGTTATACTAATCACTTTTTCGAAGTGTGACAAAAGCAAGGGCAATTCTGCTGCATTTCCTGTTAATGCTGTCAAAAAAGAAGAAAGAAGAGTGTTAATCTAACCTCTCAGCCCCAAAACTTCACTTTCAACGCAGTCGTAAAAATTCTTACACATTTCCTGATAAAATATCAGCTTAATAATTAGCCGTTTATTGTACTCATTAGCTGCAATGAAACTAAGGGGAATATTTCAATAAATATATGTCCATGAATATTGTACAACTGCACTTGTATGCATGAAAATGAACTTAAAGTGAAATTAAATTAGATGAAACAAACTAAAATGAAATGAATGTCTGGGCATATAAATGGATCCTAACTGAATTCCTAATTATTTGGTGTGTATTCAGTGTGTACTAACTTAAAAACAAAAATGTGTTGGCAGGTACCAAGACGTTGGGAACAGTCAGTAAGTCTATCTGCAGCGTCATTACCACAAAGAATCGAACCAGAATCCCAGGATCAAATCAGAATCAAGGACAGTGCCAATATTAGGACAATTTATCATAACCATGTAAGATGTGGCATACTGATATTTGCTTTGAATTAATGCATTGGCATGCTCTCTCTCTCTCTCTCTCTCTCTCTCTCTCTCTCTCTCTCTCTCTCTCTCACACACACACACAAACACACACACACACACACACACACACACACACACACACACACACACACACACACATATATGCACACATTCTGTCTTTTAGGATGTGTGTGTGTGTAACTCTGTGTGTGTGTAATGAATCTGAACAGCATTCTCTTGTGACTTGTCTTCTCAGCTCAGCTGAACTCATTCCCACCCCGCCATCAGAGACTGCATGGAGAATCAGCACTCTCCAGTGTCTCATTTAAGGCTTTTATCTTTTCACTCTCCATAAAACATAATAAAATGTCAAGCAACCTCAAATTCAACTCCATTTGGTAATGCCTATTTGCATTGCTGTTCAATTGTGAGGGAATATATTTAAAAAAATCAACTATATCAGGGTGTTATTTTAAGTGTAGCGGTTTTCACTGATAATTTGAGAAACAAATAATATTGTAATATAACCTTTTGAATGTGGGTTAGCAAAAAGGTCCATAATATACATGCATATAAATCAGTGGGTTAACAGTTCATGAGTCCATACTCCTGTGCTGAGCAGACACACTTCACATTTTACACACACACACACACACACACACACACACACACACACACACACACACACACACACACACACACACACCCTTTTCTACCTGCCAATGTGTGTGTGTCCGTGTGTGCAGGGAGACATCGAGAACCAGCAGGCGCTTACTATAATGCAGCATCGGCAGAAATTGTGTTATTAGCCAAAGCTACAGGTGCTGATTTTTCTACTGAGTAAACTATGTTTCATACATAATAAATCCTTATTAACATATTCATAATAACTTGTGGGTACTGTGAATGGAAAATACATTCATTTATACTGAATAAAGTAATTTTACTTCTGACTTTAATCAGAATTTATTTTATCGTAGACGTCCTGTACATCAATATAACACTGCCATGTTGCATGAATTATTCAAATTTCTGACATTTCTGAATATGCACATTTCAGAAGAAGAATATGACAGTTAAAACTATTAAATGCTACTATGGTAATAGTATATTGCAAAGTTTTAAGAAAAAACACCAAGATAATACTCTAACATATGAACTGTAAAAATTAACTAATATGATAATAACTAACACTGTACATGATCTACTAATGAATTCTTCTTGTCATACCATTTTTCTTTTACACTGTAAGACCTCAGATCAAAGACTTTTCTAGTGGTTGCTAAAATGGTATTTGCCACAATATAAACACACAGCATTTCCATAGTAAGCACATACTCAATATACCCATGTGTTTGGCCCTAATTGTGTTTGCCTGGCATGAGAAAATCTGAATTTTACATAATGACAGTAATCCAAAGGGGATGGAAAAATGGATGGCATTTTGCTTCCAAGGGGGCAATTTTTGTTATTTGCTGTAGCTGCTTGAATAGTATCTCACTGCAACTCCCTCAACTCCCCCATCCCTGTAGATAGATAGAGATACTTTAGTTTGGGAAATGAGACTTTCTTATATTATATTGCTTTAATTAACCAAATAGGTTGGAGGAAAAAAATTAGATGTAGACAACCTCACTGCATTCTAGATGAAGACAATAGCAAAGATACTCCTATTACCTAAATTTGCAAGCCATGTTCCTTTGTGTGCTGTAGTGATTTCCCTGTCTGTGCATAAAGGGGCTAAACTAGCTAACTGAGTTAAATGTTGTTATTAAATGCCAGAAAAGCCACTGTTTGTTTTTGGTTTTCCTGTTCCTGTTTGTTATTTTTCCGAGTTGCAGATAATCTGGGAGAGTTGGAGTAGCTGCTAATCTTCATGAATAAGCTCTCATAGTTGGAGGAACATTGCTTTGCTCCTTAAGTATCTTTAATTAGCCTCTTTAACCGTTACTACACGTGGTTTATGTAGATGTTTTGCTTAAACACTGTAGCTGCTTTTTACTTTAGAATCAGAAAAAACAAATATGTTTATTGCTATCACAGAGAGAACTAGAAAACTGTGATTGAGCCTGTGTCTGTGATTCTAAAGTGAGAAGCAGCTACAGTGTTACAGATTTTTTTTTTATTCATAGATTTCTCAATAACAGGTAAGACCATGCCCATATTTACATTGGCCTGTTGGACCACTGCTCAAGAGGACGATGATAAATCAGGATACAAATCAGGATGTGCCATACACCAAATATAAGTTTTTTGCTTTTTCAGATGTTGGTTTGTGACAATACAGCTATATAGTATTACATATTGTGATACAGGTTTTGTTGCTCACTTGTTAATTTATTTTCTTTGGTGCATTCAAGGTTCTGGCCCTGTTTCCATCATTTTTTTATTGGCCTTTTGGGCTATAGTGAAGACCATCACTGTCAAATCCAAGAGCAGAACTGCTTGAGATAGGGTCAACACTGAGTCTTGCAGGGGCCAAGGCCAAGTAAATATTAAACCCAAATGAAAGCAGTTCTGAATCAAGATCAACAGCAAGAATAGTTGGCTTTATTTTTGCATTGGTATCAATAATCGGACGATGGTCAGCAGAAGATGAAATTTCATTGTCGCAAACTTTGCTCATGCAAATGCTCACATAGTGCCTAATGTCCCTGGATAAAGTAAACAAAATGTATGAATTTTGAATTAATAAATGAATAGATGGATAGTTGAATGAATGAATGAATGAATGAATCGTTGAACAAGTGTATGTCCAATATGACAGAAAATATGTTTGATTAGATCGTACATTAACCCTGGCATAAACATCAGACTGTGCGTATAGGAAGCAAAAAGCTAAAACACATTCAATGCAAATCTGGGGTACAGTCAATACTGCTGCTGCAGTACAACAGCAATTTTATTTATATTGACATTTGCCAGTGATATTAACATTCAAGTAGTCATTTATGCTTTACAATCTGTAAGCTACAATCTAGCTACTTACTATATGCTGGGCTTAAATCTCTGATTATCTCAACATTGATTACTCAATAATCGGATGCAAGTGCAGATTTTTTATGAAATAAGGTGCAAACATACAATATCATAAAATAAAAATAAAAACTAAACAATAGAGAAACAATTCTCTGCAATTTTGAAAACAATTTCTTCATTTCAAAATGTGAATAATTATCCCCAAAGAAATTTAACACCTTGTCTGCATTTGATCCGATATGCCAGCAATGCTCAACTAAGCTAAAATTGTTGATGTGATATGTCTAATGATATGTAAGCTATATGTTTATTTTAGAATCAAATGCTAATAATACTATCATTACTATAATAATTTACTAAGATTAGGTAGTATCAGGGAACCAACCCCAGCCACTCTTAGTGCCGGTCCCAAGCCCGGATAAATGGGGAGGGTTGCATTAGGAAGGGCATCCAGCGTAAAACATGTGCCAAATAAAACATGCGGGTGATCAGCTGTGGCGACCCCTGATGGGAGAAGCTGAAAGAAAGAAATTAGTATCTCAATGTGATTACAATCACCTTTATTTGTTAATGTGACACCACATCAGAGGTGGCAAAAGTACACATATTTTTTACTTAAGTAAAAGTAGAGCTACTCATGTTTTAAAACACCTGGGTAGAAGTTGAAGTACTGAATACACTTTCTTTTAAAGTTTTTTTAAGTTAAAGTAAAGAAATTTGGGCTCTGACATGTACTTACTGTAAGTAAAAAGTAGTCATTACTACTACCTGTTACAGTGTCACGCTGGTAACTGGATCTCACATCATATTAATATTAGGGCTTTCAATCGTTTAAAATATTTAATTGCAATTAATCGCATGATTGTTAACTCACGATTAATCCCAACCTATTTGCACATTTTTATCTGTTCTAAATTAATACTTTTCAATGTTTTAATACTCTAATCATCATGGACATGGACAAATATTGATACTTTTTGCAAATGTATGTTTATTAATTGTGAAACCAATCTCAACATAGAGCATGAAGGCAAAATATTCTTGTAAACGTTTCAAATTAATTATGGTATTTTCAATTATTAGGACACCAAACAGAACCTTTGCAATGTTTCCACATGGACCAATAGGATGAGACCGGATAAACTGTACCTCTGAGATTCAGGTTGTTTTATTTGTGTGTCTGTGAAGAGGAATGACCGAGATGGCAGAGAGGGTCTGTTTGCTTTATTTTACAAAAGCACAGCGTTTTGTTTTTATGTGTGTATAAATAAAATTCCCTAGGAGATCCCTCGAGTGAACCACGGTTTTGTCTGTACGGACCAGCACATGGCGATCTCTTAGGTCTTAGAGGAAGTGCTTTAGAGCCAAAAACACAGCCATCATCTCCAGGCAGTTCCTGTGCTATGAAAGAAATAGCTTGTTCCACCGACCTTGGGCAGAGTGGCCACTCATGACAGCTCCCCACCCCGTGAGAGATGCGTCGGTTGTTAGCGTTACGCAACGACAAGGAGCTCCCAGGACTGGGCCCTAAAATAGGAACGTAGGTTCTTTCCATATATCTAGGGCTTCGAAGGGAGGAGGCCAAGAGATCACATTTGACGCTGCTGCCATTAAAACCCAGCAGCCTCTGGAACTGCTTCACAGTAAGTGACTGGCCTTCTCTTACTCTCTCGACTGCTGTGAAGATAGCTCCGATCTGGGCGGGAGACAGTTGTGCCCACAACACGGTCGAGTCACACACTACGCCCAAGAAGGTGGTTCTCTGTACTGGAGAAACCACACTCTTCCTTGCATTTAGACTTAACCCCATCTCTTTCATACAGGCGAGAACGACATCTTGATGCCAGACCACCTAAAGCTCTAATCGAGCTAATATCAACCAGTCGTCGATATAGTTTAGAATGCGGATGCCCAGAAGCCGTAGCGGGGCTAGAGCCACATTAATGCACTTTGTGAAGGTGTGGGGTGAGAGTGCTAGGTCGAACGGGAGGACCCGATATTGGTAAGCTTCGCCCTGAAGCAAACCTCACGAACCTTCTGTGAGCGGGAAGGATGGCTATGTGGAAATAGGTGTCCCTTAAATCTATTGCGACAAACCAGTCCTTGGACTTGATCTGAGACATGACCTCTTTGAGGGTGAGCATCCTGAACCCGAGCCTCACGAGTGAGCAGTTCAAGGAGCACGGATCTAGGATCGGCCGCAATCCACCATCCTTCTTCAGAACAACGAAGTACTGGCTGTAGAAGCCTGATTTTCTGACTAAGGGACCTTGATGGCCCCTTTCACTAGGAGGGTGCATAAAAACTATAATCACACATAAAAAGTGTGATTATAGACTTTAAACAATACAGAACACTGGAGAGTGAGAACTAACATGAACACAAATGTAAGATTATGAGTAATTATCTTTTTACAGTCTTTTACAGTCATTTGTGGTTATAAAACTAGGAGCTACTGAGAAACTTATAAAATAGCTTAACATTTGCAATCATCATAGATCCAACACCAGCTTCTCCATGCCAGAGGTTTTAAACACTCAAAGAGGTCCAATGTTAAAACTCCAATTGGCACTGATACGTCTTTAGATGGTTCGGGATGTTTGCGGGGTCGGCATCTACTTCTTTAAAGGTCCACAATCTTCATAAGGTGGGACATGACTGGGGCTGGAGCAACCTCAAGATGCCTCGGGATGGGTAGAGAAAGAGAAGCAGTGGAGAGGAATTAGCGTAGCTGCTGTTCATGATATTAACAGCACAAGTTGATAATGTGCAGGTGATCAGCTGTTATGGAGCACAAGGTTATGATGTGATGTGTGTTATGTGTAGGCTGCGGGTAAGCATCTTTGCTAAGAAGATAAGTTTTTAATCTGCACTTAAACTGGGAGAGTGTGTCTGAGCCAAGAACACTGTCAGGAAGACTATTCCAAAGTTAAGGAGCTAAATTTGAGAATGCTCTACCGCCATTAGTGGACTTTGCTATTCAAGGAACTACTAGAAGTCCGGAGTTTTGAGATCTAAGGGAGCGTGACGGATTGTAGCGTATTAGAAGACTTGAAAGATAATTGGGAGCTGAACCACTTAGTGTTTTGTAAGTAAGAAACAGTAGTTTGTAGTTGATTCGAAATTGAACAGGTAACCAGTGTAGGGATGATAAGATTAGTGTTATATGGTCATATTTTCTTGACCTTGTGAGAACTCAGGCTGCTGTATTCTGGACTAACTGTAGCTTGTTTATTAATGATGCAGGACATCCACCTAGTAATGCATTACAGTAGTCTATTCTGGAGGTCATCTCTCTGCCACTCCTGACACTCTTCTCCACCCAATCCACTCTGCCTGCACTCTTTTCTTCACTTCTCTAACACACTCTCTATTACTTTGCACTGTTGACCCCAGGTACCTAAACTCTTCCACCTTTACCACCTCTTCTCCCTACAACCACACCACTCCACTGCCCTCCCTCTCATTCACACACATTTACTCTGTCGTATGCCTACTGACTTTCATTACCCTTCTCTCCAGTGCATACCTCCACCTCTCCAGGCTCTTCTCAACCTGCTCCCTACTCAGACCACAAATCACAATTTCATCCGCAAACATTATAGTCCATGGAGACTTCTGTCTGACCTTGTCCGTCAACCTGTCTATCACCACTGAAAACAGAAAAGGGCTCAGAACCTCCACCTTGAACCAGTCTGTTGTTCCTACTGCACACATCACTGCTGTCACACTGTCCTCATACATGTCCTGCACCACCTTCACATCCTTCTTTGACACACCTGACTTCCTCATACAATACCACAACTCCTCTCTTGGCACCCTGTCCTACGCTCTCTCGAAATCCACAAACACACAATGCAACTGCTTCTGACCCTTTCTATACTTCTCCACCAACATTCTCAAAACAAATAATGCATCTGTAGTACTCTTTCTCAGAATGAAACCATACTTTTGCTCACAGATGGTCATCTCTTCTCTTAGCCTGGCTTCCACTAGTCTTTCCCATAACGTCATAGTGTGACTGAACAACTTAAATTCCCCTGTAGTTACTGCAAGTCTGTACATCTCCCTTGTTCTTAAAAATCGGTACCAGCACACTCCTTTAATATTTTGTTTAAGAATCTGGATAAAAACTCCACTGCCATCTCTCCTAAACATCTCCACACTTCTACTGGTATGTCATCTGGTCTAACCAACTTTCCACTGTCCATCCTCTTAATCACTGCTCTCACTTCCTTCTTACTTAATCCTATCCACTTCCTGCTTAACCATTTTCACATCATCCACCATTCTCTCTCTCCCATTTTCCTCATTTATCAGCTGCTCAAAATACTACCTTCTCAACACACCCTCCTCACTAGTCAACACATTTCCATCTTCATTCTTTATTTCTCTAACTTGCAGCACATCCTTCCCAGCTCGGTCCCTCTTAGTGCCCGAATTCGCATACAGCTCCTCATATGCCTTTTCTTAGCTTTTGCCACATTCCTCTTTACCTGCTGCCGCATCTCCTTGTACTCCTGCCTACTTTTCTCATCACTCTGTCGATCCCAATTCTGTTTTGCCAACCTCTTTCTCCTTATGCTTTCCTGCACTTTTCCACCACCATGTCTTTTTGCCTTCCTTTCTCTTTCCAGATGTCACACCAAGTACCCATCTAGCTGTCTCCCTTATCACCTCTGCAGTAGTTGCCCAATCATCCAGCACCTCTTTACCACCAACGAGCCCCTGTCTGACCACGTCCCTGAATCTCATACTACAGTCTTCCTCCTACAGTTTCCACAATCAGATTCTTGTTTTAGTTCTCACTCTCCTCCTCTTCTTCTTCACCTCCAAAGCCATCCTACAGACCACCATCCGATTCTGTCTAGCTACACTGTTCCATGCTAACACCTTACAGTCTCCAATCTCTTTCAGGTTGCATATCCTGCGAAGAACATAGTCCACCTGTGTGCACCTTCCTCCACTCTTATACGTCACCCTATGATCCTCCTTCTTCTTAAAATAAGTATTTACCACTGCCATTTCCATCCTTTTAGCAAAATCTACCACCATCTGTCCTTCCACATTCCTCTCCTTTAAACCATCCCTACCATCACCTCCTCATTATCTCTGTTCCCTTCACCAACATGGCTACTAAAGTCTGCCCCAATCACCAATCATTCTTTCTTAGGTACACCTTCTACCACTTCATCTAACTCACCCCAGAATTTGTCCTTCTCCTCCATCTCACAACCCACTTGTGGAGCATAGACACTAATGACACTTATTATCAACCCTTCAACTTCCAGCTTCACGTTCATCACCCTATCAGAAACTCTCTTCCCCTCCACTATACTCTTACTGTACTCTTTCTTCAGAATCACCCCAACACCATTTTTTTCCATCCACACCATTAAAGAACAGTTTAAACCCCCCTCCAATGTTCCTGGCTTTGCTCCCTTTCCACTTGGTCTCCTGAACACACAACATATCTACCTTTCTCCTCTCCATCATATCAGCTGCATCTCTTCCTTTACCAGTCATAGTATCGGCATTTAAATTGCCCACCCCAACCTCCAATCTCCTACACTTCTCCTTTTCCTGCCGTCTCTGTAGACGTCTTCCTCCTCTCCTTCTCCTCCTTTGGCCAACAGTAGCCCAATTTCCACCTTTACCCTGTTGGCTAACAATACCTGTGGCGGTCGTTGATAACCCGGACCTCGACCAATCCGGTATGAAATTCTGATTTGTAATCCGCATATTTGACCCTCCCCATTAATCCGGGCTTGGGACCGGCACTAAGAGTGCACTGGCTTTTGCAACCATAATGGCTGGATTATCCACCATATAGAACACAAGCATAGAAAAGATTATGATCAGGTGATCAAGAACGTCTCTGTTCTCAGTGATGTTTACATCGCTGACTTCCTCTGTCTCATCCAAGTTCACCCCAGACTTCTTGTTGCCTTCCTGCCTTGCTCTTTGTTTGCTTCGTAAACTAGTGGTGTGGTGTGTGGAGCCAGGAAATGATACACCAGTGGATTGAAAAGCCACGCAATGACAGAAAATCGGTTGTTGGGCTGAAAACGGTGTGCAATGAGAAGAAAGAATATTGACATTTAACCAAATAGATTAAAACTAAAGTAATTAGTCTGTTGTGAAAATGTAAGAAGTTAAAAGTACAGATATTTGTGTAAAAAAAATTATGAGTAAAAGTAAAAAGTTGTACTACTTAAGTAACAGTAACAAACTATTTGTACTTCATTTCTTCCGATCTCTGTGCCACATCAGAAAATAAATGTAATTTCATAACTATAAAGCTCGTGGGAGATCTGAACTAGAGTAAATTTATATAATCCTTTTTATGTAGCCAACTAGATGTGATTGCAAGGCATTATACATTTTATACTGATTTATTTAGTCAGCTTATTTGATAATGTCAGACTACTCAGCAGTAAGTGTTTCATGACAGGTAGCAGTGAAACACAGCTCTGGTTAGGTTGTTTGTTTTTACATACCGCATAGTTTCATGAAAGGGTAAAAGTTGTTCCTACCTTTTCTGACTTCACCACATGCATTTGACAAAACCAAATAAACATGTGAACAAAAAATTGCATCACTCACACTTTCAAAACTTACTAAAGAGAATATGATGACCATCAATGTTTGCATGGTGGGCGCAGAACAAATGGCAAATTAAGGACTATTTGAGCTACAAAATAAATGCACCAATCTCATGGTTTATTTTTATTTCTATATATTGACTTTGCCTCAGGGAAGGTCTAGAGGGTTTTTTTAACATATGGATTTTTTTCTGCATTTGTAGTAAGATATTTTCACTGGGTATTCGAGAAAGAGTGAGAGTTGTCTGTTTATCTTAGGGCTGTCATTACAGCTCTCATATCATGGCAGAATTTATAACTGCTTTGTCTTGTTTGTTCTGGATAATGATCGTGTAAATGCATCCCTCAAGTTAGCAATTAATGCTCTCCATGGCTCTATTTACAACAAGAAGTAAGAGTGTTAATGCAATGCTTAATGCTTTGTTATTCTTGAATTGGTTCGAAGCAAGCTGAAATGGGCCACTGGAAATTACCTATTAGATTAATGTAAAGAATAGAATTATCATGAGTCGTTTTGGAGATGGCTAAATTTGGCCAATTAATATAACAGACTGAATTGGTACTATTATTATTTTTTAATGTAGTGAGAGGTTTAAATGGAATTACATTTGTGTTAATTCCTGATTTCACAATCTTAAAAGGGCATTCAGCCAACAGGCTTGAAAATGGAGTTGCCAGTGCCAAACCATCAATATTTTGTTGTTTAGGCTAAACTCATTTGGATATTGTGTACCAGATCAATATCAGCCTGTCTTGCTTGTTTATTAAAACACTGGGATAAAGCTGGGTCTTACATAATTTCTATGCAAAATAAATAAAAAAAAAACGTTATACATATTCAGCCAAAGAAGTACACTGTACCAATGTCCGGAAAAATGTCCAAAAATTAATTTTATGTCTGTACTTCAGTTATATGGCTGTTTTTGCTGTTACATATCTAGCCATGATCCATAAATTACTGGGTGGTGTGTACTAAAACACAGAGTAACTACTTATTCACTAAAGTATGATTTTGTATAATGTTTTTGTAATAATGATAATGTTTTTCCTTTAAGCCCTTTTACCAAATGTAATACATTACCTACAGCATTGTTTAATGAGCCAGCCACCCAGTCATTAGTCATGGTGTACTTCATGAATCAATTCATAAATTCAATTATCCTGTATTATCTTTTAACATTATCATGTATTGTATATAAGCTAAAAAAAATTTGTCTATACTGTAAGTAATTTGATTGCTCAAATGTAAAAAATAAAAAGACACTGAAATAATTTAATTGATTGATTTGCAGTCTACAAATGTGACCTGAAAACTTTTACATTTACATTTACATTTGCGGCATTTAGCAGACGCCCTTATTAAGTGTGACGTACAAACACACAGACATTTTTTTTTTAAGTCAAAGTGTAACATTTTCACACTCACTACCATTAAATGCTTTTATTATCCTGTTTAGGGTCACAGTGGATACAGAGATGATGCTGGAAATACTGGGTATTGAGATGGGAATACAACATGAACAGGACAACAATGCACACGTCGTGCCACACGTTTACAAATATTGGTAATTAACCAGTCAACCTACCCTGGAGCTACGAGACCACACTGCTTTGTGCAATTATGCTCAGATTATAAAGGAAGTCAAGGTTTTAATCCTAGTATTACATGATTTTTTAATAATTTGTATTATAACAAACATATGGAAATATCATATTATATGTAACCTCAGATGTCAAAGATTTATAGTGTGTCTAAATTTCCTTATAAGTGGGAGACCCAGTTCAACTCTAAACTTCCATTTCATTCTATCTTAAAAAGAGCAAAATGCAAAAAGAAGAAATGATTAATTTTACTAAATTATTTAAAAGCTACTTAGTTCTGATGCACAGCTACTGTTTTTTTGTAAGGACTGTAGCCATGGACTTTATTTCCCATCAGCCTCTCTACCTCCATGCTTCATGTCATATGACTGCAGCTGAATCACATTCTCTGTTAATTAGCGCATGTATTTAAGTCTCATCTTGCACCTCACAGTTGGTCTCACTTTTATCTTTTATTTTCATGTTTAGTTTTGTTGTCTTTGTGTTTTATGTGTGCACTATAAATAGATGATCTGCACTTGCATCCGCCTATCTGCTTCATTGCATGTCTGGTCTAATAAAAAATGGCGATTCAAAGCCTGTAATCTGTATTTAAACCAAAACCATGTTGGTTTTGACATTTTGAAACTAGGCAATTAATATGATGTTGTGATAATGATGACTGAGAGATTACTGGGAAGCATATTATCAACAGGATTCGGGTTAATTAACTACTGCTGCTTTTACTTGCTGCAATTTCTTTTAAGCATCAACTCACCCCCCTCATCAGTTCCTCTAGACCTGGGGATTCTGTAAGGGTTAGACAACATGCAGGTGTTGAAGATGTAGCCCCACTAATCCCCCTGAGTATGACTGAAGGGGCTCAATTGTGCTGTATTTCATGAAGTTTTTTTTTTTAAACTTAATTGCAATCAGGCTATCAAAGAAAGTCCCAGCATGGTGGATGCTATTCAGTGCGAAGAGAAGCACATAGACACTCAAAAAGAACATACTTTCCAATTATATCCTCAGTCTTACTGATCGTGAAATGTTCACTGGTCTGTAATTACTCTGAATGAGACGACACCCTGAGCAACATCTAGCAAGAACAAAAAAAAATCTTTGAGCTGACAATCAGAGAACATTCGCTCACTGTTTCACATGGTCCTCATCTTACATCAATAGACATGTTCTCCAACGAGAGAGTTTTGTCATCTAAAGCAGCTGCCCTGTCAGAGCTATAAAGGAAGCACACAAAGATGTTTAGGCTAGCATGTGCTGAGCTTGGGCATTTGCCCATTACACCAATGTCCTACTTTTGAAATGCTGCAGAAAACAAACAAGATAAATTATTATGGTTTTGAAAAAAGCTCTTGAGGTGTATAGTTGGCCTGTCAGAGCTGACGGAGGACTAACAGAAAATTTGCAATTGTTCGAGTTTTTATTCTAGACATACTGTGTTTTTCAAGCCTAATCATGCATCAATATTCTTCTTTTCACCCGGACTGTACAGTCAGAATATTTTGGCATAAAAAGTGTAGGCAAAATATCTCCTACCCAGGATAAACAAAACATGAGCTATACTGAGCACATCCTGTCCTAAGAGATGTTGTGTAGTATTATTATTTATTTAAGTGTGTTGCATGTATGACAGCTCGGGAAAACCCTTAACGTTGTCATATAATGTTTAAATAAAAAATTTTACTTTCATTTACTTGGAGATTCAGTGTATATGCAAAAAGAAAGCGAAATTGTTAAAATTTCATTGTAAAAAATTAAAGCAGGATTTGAAAAAAAGGTCAGATCTGTGTCTACCTTCATTTTAATGCAGCAAATAGAAAGGGGGTTGCAGCAGGATTTAGATCCTAAATCCTGGATTAAAAAATGTTGATCTTCTTTTAGAGGTCTTTCACCAGTTTTTAAATGGACACCCTGTTCTTGTTAATATCAATGTGATGCCCCATTTACTTAACCTATTGATATATTAATATATTTCACAATGTTACATAGTATAGCCATGTATTGTAAATTATTCTGTATTCCTTTTTCTGATTTAAACCTTGATGAAATCCCATAAATGCTTTTTCAGCTCTTTGTAAACTATGGATTTAGCCATTTGATGAAACTACAGTAAGAACTAAGAAAAGCCTGAGTACATAAACCTCTAAACTTTATTTAGTTTCAATCAGAATCACTCCATTGATGTATCATGAATATGCTTGGCCATGAGCAATGAACGGATGAATGGAGATAAATCCGAGGAAAGACAAAGGGTAATCTGAAAAACAGGCAAAGGTGGTCGCAAGCAGCAAACAATCATAAACTAATTAAAGAGTCCTAGGTCAAACACGTGAAAAAATAGAAACATTACACTTGGCAAAACTTGGCAATACAAAACATAGAAACATAGGCTGGCATAGACAAAACAGAAGACCATCTATAGAACACCCTTTGGGATGAATTGAGCGGAGACTGTGATCCAGGCCTTCTCGTCCAACATCATTGTCTGACCTCACAAATGCACTTCTGGAAGAGTGGTCAAAATACCCATTAACACATTAGCTGTTATAGCTGCAAAGGGTGGGCCAACATCATATTAAACCCTATGTGTTAAGAATCGGATGTTATTCAAGTTAATTTGCATGTGAAGGCAGACAAGCAAATACTTTTGGCAATATTTACAGGTACATTTGTGTCATTTGGCAGACACCCTTATCCAGAGCAACACATTTATCTCATTTATACTGAGCAGCTATGAGGTTAAGGGCCTTGCTCAGGGGCTCAGGAGTGGCACCTTGGTTTTTTGGGATTTGAACTCATGACCATCACATCCAAACTTCAATGCCTTAACCACTAAGCTACTACCTCCTGGTATATCTCAATAATTAAATTGCTTCTTAAATTTCATTGGTTTTTTTATACTAATTAAGGGTCAAAGATAGCTATTAAATTGTTTGAGAAATTGAAGGCAGTTGGGTTTCCCAGAATGTTTGCCAAAAGGACTACATTATCCTGGCTCCTTTGGCTGGATCTTCATTGTCTTCTGAAACTCTGGAGTGTCCTCGTTTTTCTTTTCATTTGGCCCAAACCTCCTCACACTCAAACAAGATGAGCTAGAAAGTTTAATGACATTATTAACATCAAAATGAAAACTGGCTCCATGGGAATTGCTAATTAATGTCACTGAAGGTTTGAGCACCTTCCCACTCTTAGCTCCAACACATTCTTCACAAGAAGAGTCATCAATAGTAGGTTCATTTAGTGGACTTTCATCTAATCCTTCATTTCTTTGTTCTCCCATTCCTCTATTTCCCATAGATTTTTTGGACTAACACTTACTTCCTGGTGAAGAAAAAAATGAGGAGATGAACAGCTTGGTCTGTTCAAACCGGATTTAATGGAAGTTTGAAAGCAAGTGTGGGCTGCTTCCAGGGAGATGCTGAGGAAAAGAAGCTGTGCTAAAGTCACTATGGCTGCAGATGTTACAATTATCAAAAAGAGAATAATACACAACTGCTGCCACATTTTCCTGCCTAACAGTGAGACTTCCTGCTTCTATTGCCAGGCCACATGCTACAGCCTTTAGCAATTTTGTGTGTTTGTATGTGCAAATGTGTGTGTGCGTGTATGTGTGTGTGTATAGTATGTGCATTTTAGGGTATTGTGTGCAAGAGAGAAAGAAATAAAGACAAATTAGAAAGACAGTGTGGTTTCCAGATGGTCCTTAGAAACAAAACTAATTTTCCCTAATCACAGTCTTGGCCTCAGGACTCTCTGCACATGTTACACTCTGTTTCTTCATGGGTGTGTGTTTTTTGTTGTCTGTTTGATCCATGTTCCAGACACCTATATAAATTTAACTGTAGATTTATAGATTTTACTTCCTTACATTGCTATACACTTGTATATGCTACACATTGTGTTCAGTTGACATAAAGACACTGGATGGAGAGCATTCTCGGATAGCTCATTCTAACTTAGATTTTATCTGACTTGCGTTTCATGACCTAAACCTACATCAGATTCATTCTTAATAATGAATAGTGAGTATTTCTATTTGTTTGTTGCAAATAGTTGGTGAAAAATGTCAATTTAAGTAGGTGAGCCCCTACGCAGTGCTTTCAGAGATCATAACAATGCCACAGCCATCCATAGTAAAGTAGTCCAAGAGAGCAAAATTGGCCATACAATCTGGGTGGGAGGAATGATTTTATTCTTCCCCTGTCAAACAGAGAGAAACTAGCCAATTGCAGCCATCTGTGAGCCCATAAATGCGGAAGATGGCTGCTAATGCTTTCCTCTGAGTGTGTTCAGCTGCACTGTAATGTGGCAGTGTGAAAACATGTGCTGCCTGGCATCACTGGCATGTCTTGGAGAAAACAAGTGCTAGCTTTCCCAGTCGGAAGCTGTCATGTTATAGGGGAGAGTTTGTTAGTGGGAGGGAAATGCCAAGTTCAATATCAGCAACTGCTTTACCCTAGATAGGTTACAGTGGATCCAGAACCCATCCCTGAAACACACACTGGATATAATGCTAAAGGTTTCTGTTAATATTGAACCTGAATATACACCCATTAATAATTGCTTTGATAATGACTTATTGTATAATTTTTCTTAGATGAAAAATCAACTTAAAATGCTGTTTGGGTTTCACTGCAAACAGACTTTCAGCATTTTTTTCATTAGATCATCCATAATTGAATACAATTAATTTATATCAAATTAACAACACTCCTGCTAGCTACAAATATTGCATTTATTACATGACTCAGTTAACTGAACCTTATTGTTTCTGGGATTCAGTTGAAAAACCTGTTCCACTTTTGGATGATATTTCAAAAGTATACTGAATGTCTCTTAAAAAAAGGGGGGTAGAAATTCAGATGAATTATTTTAGTTCCCAAAGTCATAGTATATCCTTGAACTCTTAAGTAATCCCCCTGGTCTATTTCTCAAGTTACCATATTAGCTTTCAAAGTCTTTTTATGCTTATTTTGGTCAAACTATTTTATTGCCTATAGTTAGTTATTATTACATAAAGCTACACATAGACACATGGTCAGTTTACACACACACCCAAACTCATTAAATGCCACTTGTCATTTGACTAAAAGATCACTCTTGTTAATGTTTCAGCAACAATAAAAATTGTGCTTTAATGTCCCAGAAGGAAAAGAAAGTTCACACATAAAAATGCAAATGACCCAAAATTATTTCCTACAGTACCTCACTGGTCTTTTATCATCAAAAGGACAGGTCTGTACTATGATTAAAATGGAGTCATTTTCATCAATGACTGTACACAGCAGCTGTAATGGTGTATATCCATAGCAGAACTTGAGGTATATTATTAGCCAAAAGCCCTAAACATAGTCTGGCTTTAACTGTAGATTTTGTTCCTAACACCCACGCTCTCACATCACTATGAGCTATCTCTTCTCTCGTAAGTCTTCATTAAGGGCCTCTTGCTGGATCATAGAATCACAGCAACTGCCAAGACCAAGTCCCAGGAACAATTAGCTCATGTTGTACAATAACATCATGTTCTGTGTAGCTCAGAGGCAAAAGCACATGTAATGCAGAGGCCAAAGATGATGCCAGAGCACAGCAAATGACAAAAGCATCCATTGTTCTGAAAGTGAAACTTTTTTTTTCTTGGCAGAATGACAGACTCTAGTCCCAGCTATTGCACACATGATTTTATCAGTATGCAAATTACACACTTTAAATAAATAATTATTTCATTGTTGTTGCATCAAATACTTTCTAATTGTTTTAAACACATTCTTTATTTAATAGTGAAATACCAAGTAGCTGTGGTTTTGAAAAAATCAGTTTAAATAATGGAAATGCCAAGAAACAGCTTATTCCCTGAGGACGCGAGGCAGACTTTAGTGGATCAGTTTACTCAAATGCATCACAAAATAGTTCAACAAAGTAAAATTCATCTTCATAAGATAAACAAAACAACAGCCAGTACTGTGGGTGTACAGTAGCACATTATAGCACGTCCTTCAGTGAAATACAGTATGTCATGCCACATTTAAATACAAACAATAAATAAATAATTTATAAACTTGGGGTATTGTAAATGAGCTGGTAGTGTTGGTTCCTTATAGCTTCAGAGCCTTAAGTTTCATCTTTATACCAGGTTATTGTCACCCAGCTTTGTAAATATTCCATTGCATTAAGTCGGGGGTTTATTCCAACCTTCTGTCTAGTGTTCCAAAAAAAAATAGGCTTTGGATCCACCACTACCTTGACCAGGTAAGGACAATTAATGTAGTTAAGATAAACACCTTCTCATCATATTAGTTGTTATAAGTCTTTTCTAGGAAGAATATGTATGTTTCACCTCAAACAAATTTTTTTCTTCAGACGTCCATATAGATCTGTATGGATATTAATCTACGCTATAAAAAAGTAAACCAGCAGTTCTTTTTTCTGTAATATATATATATATATATATATATATATATATATATATATATATATATATATATATATATATATATATATATATATATATATATATATTAACACAATTTCAAGTTCATAATAATTATACGTATGTATGGAAACATAAAGGTTAATAATTTGTCGTTAGATACATTTTTCTGACTATTTCTCCATGAGCTTAAAGGGCTTTTGTCACTTGAAGCTGTTATAGACAAAAATAACAATCCCTCAGCAACACCTCTGCTATCAGAAATTGAGATTATCAGTGCCAACTTTTTAATCAAACTCTTTTATTATTACTATTAGCAAATTCTGCCTTTATCTGAAGAAGTGAAACTGCAGACTAGTTTGAATGTGTTATATTACTACATTTTAGTACACCTGGAGACACTGATATTACATAAAAAAAATAAAAAATCACATAATTTATTAAGGATTATCCACCAATTGAATCTCTACATAATCTATAGCCTGGCATTATTTTACCCTCCCAAACCAATTTAAAAACATGAAAAGAGAATTAAAAGAGAGAACCAAAGGTCAAGAAAACATTGCATTCTGTAAATATGTCTTACACAGTAATATATGAGGAGGGAAATCCCGTTTCATGATTATACAAAGCCAATAGTTATCCAAGATTGATGGATGCTAACAAGGAAACAATGCAAATGAAATCTGCAATCTGCTGGCAAGCTGAGGCAACCCTCTGATTCTGTCACCTTTTACCGCATGGTAAGTCACTGCTTCTGCCAAGTACTGTACACACTTGCAGAGGCGTGGGCAGGACAGGTCACATGAGAGTCACGCAGAGATAAGCAGCATGGTCTAGAAACCCCCGACAAGACTAAACAAGTAGTGTGTCGACATATGATCTGCTCCGGAGATTAGTGGCATATTTAGATGGCTGGTGCATTTCAATCTCTAGCCATATCAGTCTTAACACATTTTTCTCCTACAGATAAACTCCTATATTCTAGAGGGGTCTTTTAAGGACACACTTGGATAATGAGATTGTTTTTTTTTTGTAACAGGTGTACAGAAGGGGTTGTTTTGCACTAAATCTGATTATTGTGTTTGCTGATCAGGCAGCTGGAAGGCTGTTTGTGCAGTAGAAACACTGCCTCTGCATTGCTGTGACAGGCTGGTTATGATGCAGATTCCAGGTGAGAAGAAAGAGGCTGTCAGGTGTGGGCAACCGCATCCAGCAGAGCCCCAGCACCTAATGACGGCTACTTTAATGAGAGCTGATACATGATGAATGTGGCCATATGGTCAGGCAGCCTGCACAAGCCAGGAGGACACTTATCTTTTAGCATTCGCCAAGGTAAGAGAACGATAGCTCTAAAGTAACTGGAACAGCAGGGAAAGGATGTGACCTTCAGCCACCCAGTGGAGGTTCACTGTTCTGCCTGTAGTTCACAAAGGTCTGACTGCTCTAAATGAACTCTTAATGTTCATCTGCTCTCTGTATATGAGATATAGGTGCTGACTCCAGCGTAACGTGTAACTCAGTAGTTGATGGTTAATCATTTTGCTCTTTTCCAAAACAGTAGGTTTGAAGCATTTCACATTTCAAAATGTCAGAATAATTAGACAGTGCTTTATGAAATTAAATAATCTTCAATTTATCACGCTGTTTGCACTTTATGCAGTCATTTGTTCAGAAGCCATCTGTATGTATATAAAAGATTGAATAACGTTAAAAATTGGCCTGCCATTTTTACTCCCACTTTCTTGGGACGTTGAGTATCGGGTCGACTTACCATAAAATATTATGTTATGATTAACTCCACAATGACGCTTTCTGAAAGAGCACCCTCTTGGGAACGTACAGAAGTAACACTTCTGCTCAGTAGCTTGAAAGTTAAATGGCTTGAAAATTGTACCTTAAAATAACTCAGAATTATCTAATGTCCCGTGCTTCAGAACTCCATCTGTACATATTAATCCACAATATTTTCATTGGGCAGGTTTTTGCTTCTGCACTTTAACAGTCTGGAATGAGTGCTCTTCATTAAAAGAGCAATTTGTTCACTCAGCCACGGGTGACCAGAGGTGCATGGTGACTGTTAGTCTGGTCAAGCTTTTACATTTGTCTTTCATCCATTTTGTGATTGATTTGCAAATTACTGACCTGATGTAGTTACGCACCTAGCTGAACACATTTCATGCTCCTGTGCTCTGACAGAACCATTGCATAGAAATGACTGAGAGATCATTCTATATTCTTGAATGCAAACAGCATGTGTTCATGGCTACATTTAATGCTGATATCAAATTCCTTTTACCCCAATCATACTTTTTCTAATATATTTCACACTTTTAAAGGTAGAACGAAGTAACATTTCTTTTTTAACGATATCACACTGTACACTGTACACTCACATGTAGTTGCACTAAAATCCTTCATTTCTAACAAGACTAAATACCATTTTAATCAAATTAGAACTTTGCTCACTCATTTCTCTCTACTCTTCTTAGATCTCCCAATACTCCTATTTACCTTGGCTGGATAACTTTCTATGCACATCTCTTACTACAAGCATGAGACAGAAAGGGGGGGAGGGAGAAAAGAAGTGAGACTGTGAGAGGGTTATTCAGCTATAACAGAGTGGCTGAAGCCATATGCTGTTCCTGCTCAAATTTCCCCTGCTTGCCTATTTTGGCGCTCTGTGCTTGAGACACACACTAAGGGTATGTGAACGGTGCCACATTGTCTTCTCACACCAGATGTTATCATGCTGTCTAATTGGCCTAGCAAAAACAAAGGAAGGGCCTGGAACGCCCTGCCCACAGAAGCAAAGCAAAGTTCTCCTCAGCCTGGCAGCTCAAAACCACTCTAACAGAAAACCAAATTAAAGCTTTTCCATACTTTCCACAATCAAATAAGTCCATGAACTTTCCACAAATGGCCTATTCTGCCACCAGGATGACTGCCAAGGTTATGAGCATATTTGGTGTAATCACATGGGGCAAAGTCAAAAACTATAGAAAACATTTCCTGAGACCCCAGTGAGCGTCAATAATTCAACTGTCGGAGACCTGCTCTACATTTAAATGCAATAAACTTTCAATCAGTTTCCCATGGATTGGATTTCCGTGCCTCAAGTTTCTTGTTATTGTAAGAATTAGGGTATTTAAACAGCCATCCTGTGCAGACTTCACTTCTAGAGCTATTAACAGAAATGTTCGTGAAGAAAGAAAGTCGTATTCAACGGGGGGGAAAAGGGACCACTATATTCACTTATTCTGTATTTCAAAAGAAAACATTTGCACTTAGTATGCCAAAGGTTGTGATGTAGTGTGTATTCAAAGCAACATTTGTATGCTAGCAATTGTTAAAACACATGAACCAGGCCGTAATGAGGTGTTTTACTTCAGGCTTGCCTTAGTGAAATCAAAGACTAGTGCTCAAACTACTCAACACCCTGTGCTGCCACATGTTGTTAGTGTGAAAGATATTTTAGATCTATGTTTGATCCATTGCAGTGAGCCCTTTTGTTGTTGCTGGACCTTAATAGCTTTCAGTGGAAACTTACAGCAGTGCTCTTTTATACAAGATATGCATCATGCTTGTCATGTAATTCAGTTAGGTGAATCTATTGCATATCTCAGTGTAACAAACCTTGTATGTTTATACTCTGCTCAAACTGCATTTAGCATATTTGTGGTAAAAACGTGTGTTATTGTTTGTATTGGCACTAATGAACACCTAAATTTGGTAGTCCAGATTATTCAGCTGGTGGAAACATAAAAGGGAACACTTAGCTTTAGCACTTAAAGTTCCTCAGTAATGTTAAATTATTGTCTTCAGGATGATTCTTCTTGATGATGAACACTTTTTGATGAAGAAACCTTTATTTTACTGTGTGATTTTTATCAATTATAACACTTTACTAAACATTTCATTTGGGGTAACTGATGTAAGTTTGTAGATATATAAGTTGTTAAATTGATCCAGAACTTCTAGTACTGCTTGCATACACATAAAAGCAGGTGGATCACCAGCTGGCTCGAATAGTGTTTTGGATAAAGGCCCATTTAAAAGAAGTTTCATTTAAGACTGATAAACAGTCAGTAATATTAAACAGCTGTAAAGAGAAAAAAACAAATTCAAGGGTATAATATCATTCAAATGCTCTATTGGGGCTTCCAAAGGGGCAAAAATACAAAATATCCTTTCTGCTAACAAAAAAATTACTCTTGAGGTCAGAGTAATTTAAAAAGTGAATCATTAGTAGTCTAGTAGAAAATAATTACTTTGGAGGCTCATTTTAAAGACAGTTTCAAGATTTAATAATACATTTTTAATACAACAAATGTGCAATATGCAGTTTCATCAGGTACCTGCTATTTAATAGCTTCATTCTTTCATTGCCTGGGTAGGCGCATAGACAGCTAAAACAACAATAAAATTAGTACCTGCTTAATAACAAGACTACAAGATATTATTTGCAGATCACTATACAGCATTTTTATTTTGTCATTTGGCATCCTCTCCAGTGTGCTTAAAAGAATCTGCATAGCAGAGACTTATGTTAAATAAAGAACTTTACCGATAATATGAAACTCCATGCATCATTATAATACTAAAAAAAACTTTGGATATCCCAAAAACCTCTTACCAACTGCATTGTGAATCTAAGAATGCAAAACTTTACACTACATTGGCTCTTTATGGTAAGGGGACAGCATGCTTTCTAGGGATTTGTTAGAACAGGATCTGGTCAGCTTCAATAAAACCTGTTTCAGGTAGCAGATACAGCCAAATAGAGACATGGTCATGTATCCATTTATACAGAAAAGCATGTTTGTGATTAAAGATTGCCTTAAAATTACTAAAAACTATGTTTTAAAAACTATGTAACAAAGCTATGTTTTTGGACCAGAAATCATGCTTTGTTGGTTATAGATTTTATCTAGCTTACTTGTATTAAGATACATAATTAGTTTGGGATTGACCAAACTCACCAGCCCTTCAAAAACATGATAAGTTATTGACAAACATGATAAAATGGCTTAGGATTGAAGTAAGAAATGTAAAGCCTCACAAAATGCTGCTAGAAAATAAAAATAGCAAAATAAGCTGAAATCTAAAGTATAATAAAACTAGCAGAAAGTAAGCAAGCAATCTCAATTGTGTTTACAAAAAAAAAAAGGATGCAAAGCTCAAATATAAATTATGAGTCAAATTGTCAGTAATGCGTATACAAGGTATGGAATGCAATAATGGTCATAAACTGACCCTCTTACCTGCAGCAAAGGGAAAACAAAAGGTAAAGATGAGCCCTAAACCAAAATGATGTGAGAAACAGCCAATGAACAGACTAAGGATATGAAACAGACGATGCAAAATGCACAGGTGGAAGGAACAGATGCCTCTATACTGGCCAAGAAACAGGGACTATGAATAAAAGGAAGAGGCCTCTGATTAACATACCAGAGTGGTCTGGAATATCACACAGAAAATAGTCAGGACCTGACACTGGATGAGGTTCCTGAAATACACACAACACACAGAAAAGCTCAGGGGCTGAGCCTCATACAGAGGAAATCCCAGGGCTTCATAATAACTCTGTGGAGAGCTTTGGATAGAGCACATTGCAGGGGATGTCTAAAGCTCAAGGCCTGATATTCAGTGAAAAAGACATTCATTGATGACTGAAGGTTGGGAGGAAACAGGACCTAAATCTAATTCAGGGGTTGGTTTAAAGGAGGAAACTACTAATGAAGGAAGCTGATCCTAATGACTCAGTAACGGGAATCATTCCAGCCTCAAGGTCAGGAGCTGATCAAAACCAGGTGATTGTTTTGGCCCTGGAAAAGATCAGAGACTGAGGTTATAACAAATATTGGCACCAGTGCTAAGGCTTAATTATTAAGTAGAGGATGTGCAGAGGGTGTATGAACTACAAGTATAAACAGATATAAAGGCACCCTCAGGGGCTTAAGTAGAGAAAGAAGCTAGACTTTAAGCACGGTTCAAAATAAAGCTAGTGTGGTTTGAACATAAAAAGAGATAATGCCTACATAGATACTGTAGGAACGAGGGCTACTGTGCAGTAACAAGTCAGAACTTAAATGTTTCATCATATCCATAGATTAACACAGAAAGTCCTGCCTAAACAATGAGGAGAGAATTAAAAGTACCAACTAGGCGGAAAACGGGGGGCACTGGGAATGAGCTAACAATAACCACTCAGACATCATTAGCACTGGAACCATAAACTGGGTGTTAATAGAGCTGGTCATTGTGTTAAAAATTACAGCTTGAAACAGAGACATAATCTTAGGAATATTAATTGCAACCAGACAGAAGCCCATCACAGCTGCCAGGCAGAAGGTAATGCCAAGTCCAAAGAGCTGCTCAGAGGAGATCCTGTGTCCAAAGGGCTGCTTGATTGAGTCCAAAGGTGAGACTGCGCCTTCATGGAGACGAATCATTGTTGGGATTCTCACGCTCTACCGACAACAGGGCAAGCACTTTTCTAATGTGTCACTTGGGAGCTGTGCAATTGTTGTGTTTTGACAAGACCATACCAGTTGGATAGCAAAACTATTTGTCTGTAATCACTTTGACATGGATGACCCTTGGGTGGCTGGATGAGTAGTCCTTATAAAATTTTGATTTCCTTTCATGTAAACATGGTTTGTGTGTTTGGCTGTGAGCATGTGTTGAATGTGGTATAAGACGTGCATGACCCAGCAAACATGTGGAACTGGTTCTGGACTCGGACATGTGTTTCAGAATGTAGCAAAAGTACAAAGGGTACAAAAAAAAATTATTTTAGAAAAGAGCAGAATATTCTTTTTAAGATGCCTTACTTATTACCTTATGTATGTACTTATTAGCACGGTGGCCTTTTAGTGCCGTGCCCTAGTTTGCATAGACAGTACTTCTGGCAGTCACTCTGCATAAAAGCACCTGCCATAAATGTAAATGTAAGTGAATCACAGGGTAGGAAGGTAAGAGCAGAAAAGATTCAGTTGACAGAGTTCAGAACAGTACAGAATCTCCCTGAAATAACTCAAGTCACATCTCACCACTGTTAGAAAATTAACCTTGCACTTGACCGTTTTGATTTATGACAGCAAAGTCCACATTAAAGTATTAAATACTGCAATATAGTTTGAACTGTAGGCATAAAATCTCACCTAATAGATTAGCTGGACCTATATAACCATCTGACAACACAAATTATGCATACCAGGGCTTGTACAAAAAGGAAAAAACGTTGTGATGATAAACACAGTGACATTGAACTGTGACCAATCAGTGCACGACACCATTCAGAAGCCAACCTGCATTTCGGTATGATAACACTGCCTCCTGTTGTTGGAATAAATTAGTGCAAAATCTACAAATAAAAAGCTAGTGGTTTCCCCTGGTTAGCTTCTGGCACAAAAATCCATAGACTACATAAAAAATTAAACAACCTAAAAACCAGAAGAAAAAAAACGAAGTGTCTTATGGCTATGTTTTGTTACTGTATGTCTTTCTGCTGTTTTGTGATTACATTTCCCAGCATGCCTGCTACTGTGCTATTATGCAGGTTTTCTTTAGTTGGTGTTCTGTTGCGCTGTTAGTTGCATGCAGTCATTTTTTTTTTAAACAAACCTCATGTGTCATATTTATCTTCCTTGTGTTCTCTAATCTATTTAGCTTGCTTGCATCATGCGCAGCTTTTGATGTATCGCATACTTTGATTGAACGTGCATCTGTGCAGAATTTCTTCATCTTCTAGATGCCACGTGTATTTCCCTTGTCCATGATGCTCTGTTTTTTCATTTTGTGTAAACTGCAGGGGTAATTTCAAGGTGGAATGTCTCAAGAAATTACATTGGTAGGATATGAGTATAAGATTTGTTGTCACCTTGGTAACACTTTTCGACTCAGGACTTCATAATGCAGAAGTAGCAGTGTATTGGAACAATTAAATTGACAGTGGTTTGTTGTGTATCCTTTGGAAAGGTGTCATCTCTAATCAGTAACACTAGCGTAACACCTTATTAAGTGTTCGTAAAGTTGTAAACAGGAAGCCTAGAGGGCATTGGAGCAACATTTGGAGTTAGCATGGTAAGATATTACACCAAACACATTCTTATACAGCAATGCAAGCGATGATTTCATATTCATCTAATGATGTGTGACAGCGACCAGCGAGAGCTGAGCTGATCTCAGCAGGATGTCTCGAATTTCAGGGGAACTCAGATGATTAAAAAATGTGATTTTATGCCATTTCGATGCCATGTTGTCCTCTGCAGAGTTCCCTAGGTGTTTTTGTACCCCCTTTCTGTGTCTCCTGTTTTAATCTATTTACAAAGTCTGCATCTCATGAATAATTGCGCAACCACTTTAGGACAGAAGAGCTGCAATTTCAACAGGACTCTCTTGATTTTTTTGTCATGAATGATTTACAAAGGAAGCGAGCAGCAAATCTTCAGCTTCTTTGGATTTACAAACCTACATAATCTACAAACCTTACAAAATCCATTTAATCTATAATATCAGTAAATGTAAAGTATTTCTAAAGTTTATGCCAGTGGTAATTCTTTGACTTTGCAGCTCTGTAATTATACCACCATACCAGGTTGTAATTGCTCCCCAGGAAGATTTGGGCCATGATTTATTGTATCGGAGCACCAACACAACAATTAGCATAATAGCTTTGGCAAGCTTATAACATTCTATATTGTGCCTACAAATCGCTGATTGGCTTGTAAATTATTTTCATATTTTTATTTTAGCAAATAAGAGACAATGAATTAGGGGAGTCAATTTGATGTTTCAAGTCGTGATTATTTTTGTAATTTGTTGTAATGAATCTCTGGATTGTTCAGACTGCCAGTAGTGCAAACGAGCACTTAATTTAGAAACTAAACATGAACATGCATTTTAATGGCATCATTTGCATACATTACATTGTGCTAAATGTGATGTACTAACATACTGGAGTGCACAGGATTAATTAAAAGGCTGACCTGCCATTCAGTTTAAAAGATGATGTTGGCATCTACTTATCCTCTGTGCCTTTCTTGACTGTTTCACTTTAACCCATCAAATGCACTTTTTGTCTTCCTTTAGAAATTGTATGAGTAATAAAGTAAATAAAAAATAAAAGCTTTGATTTAAGCTTTAGTCTGTTGTGATGGAAAATGTATATGTTAAAGTGTAGAATAAAACTTAAAACTTTGGAATAATTTTTTTAATAGGAGACTAAGACATTGTATGAAATACAAATTAAACTTGCATGGGATATAAAGCGAACATGTCATAGCATACAGTATATGTGAACATGGCATTTATTTTATGCTGTATATTGATGCACTCATATGATACACTAGACAATAAATGCTATACAAATGTGAATAAATACTGGTGCTTATTGTGTTTTAACATGGTTCAGGCGTTTTTGGTCATGTTGGTGTTTGGCATGGTCATGTGGAGTGCAGAGGCTGATAAGTGCTGTAATCCTGTGCCTCTATTGATGCCAACCTGACAATGTGTGTGTGTGTGTGTGTGTGTGTGTGTGTGTGTGTGTGTGTGTGTGTGTGTGTGTGTGTGTGTGTGTGTATAATTGCCCACTGTCAGTGGATCTCTAGGTAATAATAAAATAAGGGCAGATCAGGTTTTACACATTTCCAGCAGGCTAAAAATATTGTTCCAGTTGAGTTCAAACTATGATTATATGGCAGGAAGAAAAATTACAATTGCGTCAAAATGTACTTTTGTGATTAATGTACAGTTATACAGTGTACACTATACCATCCATAAAATACCTACATTTACTCTTTTGTTGTTTAACAAAATAACAGATAAACAATTGTTTCTTCAATTAATTTACTATAGGTTCATTTATTCTTCTTCCATTGTAATCGTACCTGCAGTGAATAGCCTATCCTGTACATATGTACACATTTGCACATACATAAATACTTGGATAATTAAAATTAATTCATATCCTAAGATATACAGTATTAATTCATATCCTAAGATATACAGTATTAGATTTACATTTAATGCATTTAGCAGATGCTCTTGTCCAGAGCCACTTAGAAAAGTGCTTTGAGTCTCTATCAATAAATAAATTAACACTGGTTCACTAGATTACAATCTTAAGATAGCCTACAACTCTGTTGAGAGGAAAAACAAAGACAAAGCAAACCAGGAAAAATGTGCTAGTTTAAGTGTTTCGGAAGAGGTAGGTCTTCACCCGTCTATTGAAGACAGCCAGTGATTCCACTGTTTGGACATATATTGTAGGGGAATTTCATTCCACCACCTCAGTGCCAGAACAGAGAAGAGCCTTGAAGTATACTTACCTCTTACCCCGAGAGAAGGTGAGACCAGTCAAGCAGTGCTAGAGGATCTCAGGCACCGTGGCTCAGTGCGAGGAGTGATGAGGTCTCTGAGGTAAGAGGGTGCTGGTCCAATTTTGACTTTACAGGCAAGCATCAGTGTTTTTAATCTGATGTGTGCAGCTACAGGAAGCCAGTAGAGGGTGTGCAGCAGTGGGGTGATGTGGGACAACTTGGGCAAGTTGAACACAATTCACTCAGCTGCATTTTGAATCATTTGCCGTTGACGAATAGCATTCAGAGGAAGACCTGCCAGCTGAGAATTGCAGTAGTTTAGTTTCGAAATGACAAGAGACTGAACAAGCACCTGAGCAGCCTGTGTGAGTAGAAATATTTAAATCCTTTTGGTGTTGTGGAGAAGGACAAGAACGAGTCACATTAGCAACATGTGAGGAAAAGGACAGTTGATTGTTGATGGTTACCTAAAGGTTGTAATTGGTGGCTGACAAGAAGAGCAAAGAGTTTTGTAGAGATATTCTGAGATCCTGACCTGAATATGAATCACCTGGAATGATCAGCAGTTCAGTTTTGCTGGGGTTGAGTTTCAGTTGATGAGCACTCATCCACAAAGATATGTCTGACATATAAGGCATGCTGAGATCTGAGCAAAAGCTGTGATATCTGAGGGAGGGATGAAGAAGATGAGTTGAGTGTTATCAGCATAGCAGTGGAAAGAAAACTTATGTGAGGGTATACATGTGGACTTCACCAAGAGAGTGAGTATAGAGGGAGAAAAGGAGAGGACCAAGTACTGAGCCTCATGGGACACCAGTGGAGAGTTTGTGCAGGGCAGATGTAGACCCCCTCCATGTTACCCGGTAAAAGCAACCTTCCTGCTGCTCCAAGGATACCAAGGCTCCTGAGGGTTGACGAGAGTCTCATGGTTGACCGTGTCAAATGCTGCTGACAGATATAGAGGAAGAGGACCGAGGACAGCTTGGCTGATCTAGTGGGATGTAGTTTCTCAGTTACAATCAAAAGGGCCGTCTCTGTGGAATGTGCTGCTTTGAAGCCAGACTGGTTGGGATCTTGGAGGTTGTTGTGCTGTGAGAGCATTATATAGTTTTAGAAGGAAATTAGAGAAGTAATATAATTTATTATTATACTATAAATAAAGTACAATCATCAAGTGGATGTATGGAAAGAATGGATAAACCCTATTGTTTTTATATTATTTTAGTAATTTTCTGTCATTCTATGTCACTTAGTCTGTGAACAAGATGTCATACACCATTTTCGAATAAGAGATTTAATCTGCTAGCACATCAACAACAGCGACAAAACAAGTTGTATTGTGAGTGTTTCCAATTGCAAGCATGAGCTCATTGAACTAACAGTGTTTCCACTTTTCTAATCTTGACGACATCTATGCTCTTTTTTTTTTTTTTTACAAATGATTTTTGCAAACACAAGTGCTTGCACAAAATGAATTCCTCAGACAGTGCACTCACACTGCATTCTAATGAGATCAATGCTAGAATGCTTAATCAGTTTAACAACATTCAGCAGTTGGCTAGTAAATGGAGAATGGCTTTGCTTTACAGAACTTTTTAATAGAAGCCTCTTTTCTGTAGAGCCTTCTAAGCTGCTTCTGAAGGACATGAGATCTGCCTGACCTGAAATCTTCAAGGTATTTTAATGGGAAAGCTAAGACAAGGATTAATTGATTCCCTTCCAGCCAAAATGTTGAAAATTAATTAGAGTAGCACAATGAATAATAGGAATAATGAATTAACAGGATTATTGACATTAAACAAAGCATTGTGCTGGAGAATATGTATAGACAGAACCATCACAGCTCAAGTTTTAGATATATAAAATGCAAGATTAAGCATTAGAATAAATGAGACCTTAGATAGGCAAGATATATTAAATACATAAACACACAAGTGAAAAATCAAGGAAAAAAAATCAATGGCTCGTTTATGCTTTGGCTGAGTTTTGCTGAAGAGGCTGGGGTCCCCTTTGAGTGAAGGGTTCCTGCAAATTATTATAAAATTATTCTGACTGATCAATTTTCATCCTGGTGACTTTGACTCTTCGGATTCTTTACAAATAAAACTAAACCTGATGCAAATTATATGGGTGCCCTCTTCCACGATGACAGTATCCCCAATGAAAGTGTAATGAAAGCTCACTGTACAGTTTGATGTGAAAGAAAATGCTGTTCATCATATTCTACTCTTCAGTCACCAGATCGTAATCCAGACGGTTACTATAAGAGATATAACCCAATATGTTCAACAGTGCACCAACCCATCATCACTAAAACACCAGCTGAGGAAAGATACATACAATACAATATAGTGTAATGAATTTCTTAGTTCAACATGTAAAAAAAAAAAACATAGCATAATTAGTGGTAGTAGTAATACTTATTGTTCTAGTAGTAATGGTAATTTATCACTCCAATCTCTATAGCTAGTAGTAATAGTCGAAATAGTAATAATAGTAGGGAAAGTAGTAATAATGTATAGCTACAGCGTATTGATATTGACCCTAAAACAGTGCGTAGTAAAGGGATAACAGTAACCGATATGTAAAAAAAACTCAGGAAAAAATTACAGTCTGTACAAACTCAGCTTTACTAGATTATTATTTTTTTGGACCGCCATGTTGGAATGACGTCATTAGTGAGACCTGCGCGCGTGCACGCGCTCATAGACGCGCACGCGGGGGCGCGCGCACACACGCACACGGCTTTGAAAATGGCAAGCGGCGAAACCACCGACGGCGAGTCTGTTCAACAAGAACTTAATGACAGCTATAATAAAAGGTGTATTTTCTGTAAGATTGTAAACGGGGAAATAGACACTGAGCTGCTACACAGCGTGAGTGTTAAACTATCTTAAATGTTCCTCTATCTGATTATCCACATGTGAATCAAACCATAATGACTTAGCATAACACTAGCTGGCTAACTAGCACTGAGTGCAATGTGTGTGACTGGAGACTCATATTATCTTCTAGTCATTTCTTGATAGAGCCTTTCATAACAAGTCCTTTACTTATCAGTGACTGACAGGTGCAGCAACCCAGTCACTAAATGTTACATATATCATTGCTTGATGTGCAGAAGAGGAATTAGCGTATTATATTATATTCATTAGGTGTTGCTAAAGATTTAATGTAATTCTCCTGATCTGCTTGTGAACTTCATTCAGGTATTACTGCTGTACAATGCATTATATGGGAATAAAAACCACAGCTAATATTGGGGGAAATATATATAATAATGTATTTTCTTTTCAGTGCTACTATCTAAATTTCATTAAATCTTATTAAAGTGTCCAGTTTTCACACCAAACAATACCTCTTATACCTCAGCAATCTGCACATTACATTCAAAGAAATACATGCAGAATTCATACAGAAATGCATTCAAAATTATGGATTAGGTTATTTACTGTTATTGCTTACATTGTAAGAGACAAACAATCATTATACAGACAAAAAAAACAGAAGGTTTGTTTCCGATTAGCCATGAAGCACAAAACCCTTTAGAATCATCGTTATCTCTGACGGTCACGGAGCGCAGACCATCACCATATCAACAAATATACAATTTTCTTTGTTAAATACGAACAAGGCTAAAGCTGTTTAAATTGATGCTTCGATTATGTGGAGTGTCATACAAGTGTATGAGTTGTTACTAAAGAAATGATAGCTTATTAGAAGAAGTATAATTTGTTCTGGGAGCGAGCTCGCAACCTAAAACGCTCGTATCCTAAAATCATTTTTCCCATAAGAAATAAAGGAAATTCACTCGCATTCCACACGTCCATAAATACACATATAGACTAATTCTGAAGATATGGTAAGGGTAATTATTGTACAAATTATAACCCCTAACATCAGAAATGGAAAATATAAATAATTGGCAAATTGACTCAGACTTTACTTTTGAGGAGAGTCGTGGTACATCTTGGAAATCGTAGATATTGTACAATTTTGCAAGATCTGCCACACGCAAAACTTCGCGATAATTTCCTTTTTCATTTCTACGGTAATCATCTCCTTCTTCTTCCCATCTTTCTTAATCATCTTGGGGGCCATTGTCACAATACTATAAAGTACTGTTAACTTTACACTGCAGTGCAAAATGTCTATGAATAAACAATAGCGGTCACAACTCGACAAAGAACCACTAGTTACATGTGTGTTACGGAGGCACAAATCATTTTTAACTATGAATATTTATATGCAGGTTTTTGTATTTGCTACCCTTTTATTGGTTAGCGGTCAACTTTTTCTTTTTTCAGGATGAAGATACATCATGTTTCAGAGATATAAAACCGGGGGCTCCTCATCACTATCTTGTTGTGCCAACAAAACACATAGGGAATTGCAAATCACTTCGCAAGGAACATATACCGCTAGGTAAATACTTTCAGGGATACTGATTCTTTTTTTTAATCCGGACTCTGTAAAGTAGATCCAGTGCAATGTTACAATGTGCTTAGTTCTTTGTCTCTGCTATGTTTTTGCTTAGTGGAAAAATTGGTAGAGGCAGGGAAAGAAATACTTCAGAAGAACAGTATCACCGATTTAAACGATGTCAGGTAATTCGATCTCATTAAACATTTTGAATTTGTTTCGTAACACTGCTGGTAAAGTGGTGTTTCATACTGTACCCTTGTTTTTAGTATTCTGATTGTGTATTTTAGGTTTGGCTTTCACTGGCCTCCATTTCATTCTGTTGAACATCTGCATCTCCACGTGTTGGCACCTGCCAGTCAAATGGGCTTAATTTCTCGCTTCATCTACCGCCTAGACTCCTACTGGTTCATCACAGTAAGAATTCTGGCTAGATCATTTGCAGCTTGTTTTTGTGTATGTCCCAATGAAAAGTCTGTGATCAAGGTTAAAAAACTGCAGCTGTTTGTAGTAATAGTTCATTTATTTTGACATCAAGAAGGTAAATAGGCTACATATTTGTCCAAACGAAGTTTCTCGAAATTGTGTATTGTTATAGAATGAAAACCTCTTTTGTTTGCTAATGCTCAGGCAAAACGTTATGCTTTGCATTTGTCTAAGAGGCTTTCAGCTGATGCTGCTTCTCCCTTTAGTATGTTCTCACAGTACAGTCACTGTGCACAGATAATTGTTAACTAGACCAATTTCTTGTATTATCTTAAAAATGTAAACAGGATGATACATGTAAAACAGTAAAACTTTGTCAAGTTTCACATCCACTGCATGTGCACCACTCAGTTCACAATATGCAACATTTGTAAAAAAAATAAATAAATAAATAAATGTTCCATAGCAGTAAAGTTTTTTAATCCGTTACCCTGACAATTTCAGATAAGACTTGGGCTTGTGCCAAAATTTTCACTCCATGGAATTTGTGGAACGATTTGCGTATATCTTTTATATCGTATAAATATAAATAGTAGAATAGTGCTTTAAAAAACAATTTGCCACCTCACAGCTTCAGGGAAAATCCTGAGGTCTGGGTTTACTATTTTCCTCAAAAAGAAATATACGGGTAGGTGCTTTACTATGCCAAATTGCCTCTAGATGTAAATCGTATGAATGTGTGTGTGCATGGATCAGCGTCCAGGTTTAATCCCATCTTTTGCTCAGTTTTCCCTGGATAGGCTTTGGGTCCACAGTGACCCTTGACCCATATCAAAGCAGCTACAGAAGATGAATCAGTTGGAAGCTAGCAGTTTAAATGGTGCCTCACACATGGAAAACAGAACGTTGGAGTTTTTAGATTTTATGTAATAACAACACTGTACACCTTTTCAAGAGTTATTCTTAATCCATCTCTTAAAGACTAGTACACTTCATAGCAATCGTAGCACTGATTGTTCAGTGTTTGACTTTCTTTAGTGCTCAAGGACTACACCCCAAGCTCTGTGTCACTTTCACAATTAATGTTTCCAGTGTAGTCTTAAGTATTGTGCTGCTTAGTGCAGATTTTGTTTAATCTAGTATTACATTTGCTTTTATCACCTGCTTGCAACTGCTTGATACACTTGAATAGTTTCTAAATCCCCCTGTCACTTGCTTTGAAAATGAATATTGTAATTTCTGGGCTCTTCAGAGGTTCAAGATTTGAGTTTGAGACCTCGGTTCTAAAGTCTACACTCCCTTATTCTCACTCCCATTTAGTGTCAGCCGGGAAGTTACATTGATTTGTAGGGGTGTCGTATTACCAACGCACACTGCTCGATTACTGGAATACAATCATGGTTTAGAAGGAAGCCTTGTGGTAGAAAGCATTCTCAGGCTTTAAAATAGAAGAAAATTCAAGTTGTATCCCGTTCAAGACTTAAGCAGTGATAATCACGTTTAAAGGAATATTGTGATCACAAGTGAGAGTAACATATAAACCCTGTTCAATGTCTTGTGTTTTTATCTCTATATTACAGGCAGACCAGCTGCTCCAAAAACTGAACTCAATGGACGAATAAAAGAAGGGAAATGTCATATCACATTTACATTCACAATGTAAATGGAAAAGAGGTGCCTTCTGGTTCTGATTATTTTAGTCATTACCTTTGCATGTCAGCTTGTCTGTTTCTGCCAGACAAACAGTAAATCTGAAGATACTTTGAACTTTGAAATTACACTTATTTAGACTGTTATGTGGACAGTGTTTTTTTTTTTATCTTGTGAATGCCTGAAATAGTTTGGAATTTACATATCAGTCCCTGACAAAAGCATTTGTTAGTAATATTTATATCTGCCCGAATAACTACATAAAACTTCCTGTACTGGGATGAAATAACGGTACACTTCTATGTACACTATGATATTTGCATAGCATGTCATGCCCTCATATTTAGTAGCATGTGATGACTTCATTGGGCTTTTTTTTTTTAGTTTAATGCATTCCAATAAAGTCCACTTAGTTATCATCAACATTCCCTATTATTAATAAATACATTAAAAATGGCATGTTTATATCGTATTTGACCTCAAATGTGTCTTTTATCACTCTGTATGCTAAGAGACCCTATTTAACAATGGCAAATATATTAAATGAAATCATTCAAATGAAGTAAATATACTGCAGGGTTCATGTGTGATTTATTACCTTTTAAAAAACATAGTCATTCGGGTTGGCATTTTCAGTTTGAACTTAAAACATAGTATGTCATACCATGAAAGATTATAAAAGAACTATTGTTACATTATTCAGTCCTGCTGATTACTTAGCTGTTGTTCTGTTTCCCACGAGCTCTGTATACCTGTGTAATGCAAGAATGTGAATAATTTTATTGTATGTATAAAAAAAAATTATGAATGATATTAAACCGATTCTCAGAATGTATTTTTGGAAGTTGTAGTCTCTGTATCTGCGCAAACTCACTCATCCAGCGTGTATTCTTGCCCCCATTCCGTGTCCCCACGATTCGGTGTGACTGATCAGGATAAAGCAGTTACTGAAGATGAATGAATGAATGAATGAATGTGATGGGGTTTTTTTTCTTTCTAATTTCACAAATATTTGAACATTTTTAATTCACACAATTCTGATATCTTGGACAGCACATGGGCTTTAGATTACACACTGGCACTTTAATGCACCACTAAACCGAGTCCCCGCATGCAGCACACAATTGAAGCTTGAACTGAATTCACCCAGAGCACCACATTCTTAAAACCCGGGACACATCAAGCCGACGGGGGGAAACGCCGGGTGTTGTTGAGTGTTGGACGGCTTTAGTTGGTTTTTTTGTGGGTTCCGCACTGTTGGCTTTAGTCGGACGGCGTCAGCTGTTTTATCGGCTGATTCTGCGTGTCGCATCGCCGAGAAAGAGAACCAGGATTGGCTATTTATCTTAGCGAATGAGCACACGAGGAAAAAACGGAACTGACGAAAGCGGAGTCCAGACGGAACACACAGACACGTGTTATTCTATTAATGTATCACCTCATGTTGGGAGGAAGATTCCTTAAATAATAAGCATGGCTTTGTGGAGTGAAGATGTCGAGGACCAGCTAATCAGCATGATCCAGGAGAGGCCGCCACTGTACGACATTACACAGAAACTTTACGCCAACCGATCAGTGAAAGCTGGCCTCTGGCGTGAGATTGAAGACAAACTTGTTATATCAGGTAAGTTTTTCAAGTCAAGTCATGTCAGGATTTATTGTCATTCCAAATAAATACGGTGCAGTACAAAGTGAAACCAAACATCGTTTCCCCAGTGTGCAGCTGTGCAGCATTTAGTGCACGTGGATTTCCCATATGAATAATACAATACTGTACATGTAAACATTTGGTTCAATAAGAAGTGTGCAAACAGAGTTTTGTTTTCCAGTTGATGTGTGTTTGATTATTTGTATCCACTGTTAAAATTGTGTGTTACTCGCTATTTATTGATTAGGCAATTGTTTTGTTTTGGGAAACACTACAATGAGGTATTGAGCAAGATTTTACTATAAGTGGACTGCAGTTACTTGTGATGTAGTTACACAAAACATCAGTATAGATGTTAAATAACAATTCGATATAAAAAATATTACTTATATTACTACGTTTTCATATACATCCTCCTTGTATTGTTCGGGTGGTCGAGGTTGATATGGGTTTTTACAAATTGATTACTAATAAGTAATGATATACCTTTTAGTCAGTCTAACAGTCCTGCTTCATATGTACATACTATGTACTTAAGAAAGTGTATTATATTGTTGAATATTCAGTTACCAGCCTGTAAATAATTCCTTTTTTGAGTAACTTATAATCAGCACTGGTTGGCACTGCTTACCAGCCTGAATTTTTGTCTTACAGAGAAAGAGCTTAAGAAGCGGTGGGAATCTCTGAGAACGCAGTACATACGGTACAAGAAACTTGCACCTTCAGGAAGTTCAGGTGCACAGAGGACAGGCAGGCAACAATGGATCCTGGACCGGCTGCAGTTTTTGGAATCCCACACTAAAAGAAAAGAAACCAAATTCAACCTAGTTACCACGGTAATTCGTTTTTTGTTTGTTTTTGTGGGTTTTTTTTTTTTTTTTTTTTTTTTGAGTAAAAAGAAAAGCATTGCATTTATCTACTTTTATGTACTTACTGTAACTAGCTTTGGACCAATGCATCAACTAAAATGTAAAAACTAATTGGCAAGATATGGTCACTGATTATAAAGATGATGGATTCTACCGCTCTTTTCACATGCAGCCTTTCATATGTTAACTTCGTTTCATTCTGTCTTTGTCATTCAAAATGTTATATTATGTGCACCTGAATAAAGCCATTACAATCACACTGACTATACTAATGGTAGCTATTCACAATCAGCATTTCAGACCTCACTTCAAACACATATAGACCAACTTTCAGGCTTTTGCTTTGTTGTAGATAAGAATGCTTGTTGAATAGTTGTGACGACTGTTGTGACTGTGTATTTTTTTTATTTAGGAACCTTCATTTGCTAGTGATTCCAGTTCACCTTTGGGTAATACCACAAACACTGACACCCGGACCAGCACTTCTGAAGAACAATACTTATTTAAGTCTGAGAAAAGGTCCTGCAGTCCGCTGGGAGAAAGCAGCATCTTTGGACTAGAGTCTTCATCGATTATAGATGACCCTTTGCAAAGCACATTCAGCCAAGCAAGCAATCAGAGGCCTCGGAAGAAGCGTAGCAGGCAATCCCTGAACAACTCTGCCAATGACGAGTCATCCAATTTGCTGCGCACCATTGGCAGAACACTCGAAAAGTTAGCACATCAGGAGGAACACAATGATGCAATTGCAGCATATTGCAAAAACTTTGAGCACAGAATGCGGACACTTCCACCACATTTACTGCCACATTTTCAACATGAGGTGGACAACTGTCTCTACAAGTATTCAGTTGGACCACTGAATATAAAGACTGAAGATTAAAGGCTTCTCATAACATGATTATTAATGCATCATTCTATTGCATCTACAGAATCATATTTCTAAAGCAGCTCCTCTTTCGAATAGCACTAGCACATTTTCTATTGAGGAGAGCAACACTCAGTTTAGCATGTTGGACTCAACGTCCTGTCTTCCATTTTCCCACCTGTGCCAAAGTTACCTAACAATCTTGCACAGCTTCCTCGCCTCACTCGCACATCAGCAGGGTGCTCACTTTCCTCTGCACTCAGTGTGAGGTCCTTCCAGAGGTCAGCGGTAGTTCTCCTGATGTAATTCTCCACTCGGTATTAAAGAAATACATTGGGATTTATTGTAGAAAAGTTGCCATTTGGGCAATAATTATACAGAGATAGCATGAGAGTATCTAATTAACATTAAAGACAAACTACAGCTTTGGGAGTTAACTGTAAAAGTAAACTGTAAACATTAGCAGTTGTTAAATATAGCTAAATCCTATTGTGTTGGAAAAACTGGTGTAGAAATGATATGCATTAGGAAGTCTGCATTAAACTTTTTATAAAAAAAAAAAAAATGAAATAATTTGTTTGCTTTAAGAAAGAATAAACAGACTGACACGCTAAACTTCTACCATATTTGGAAAAACATGAGGTGTACATGCACACCGTCACATGGCTTCGAGAGTAGAGAAAAAAAACAGGCTAAGTGTTAACAGATCAACATTAATGTACATGTAGATCAGGGATGGGCAAACTTTTTGACCCACGGGCCACAATGGGTTCTAAAATTTGACAGAGGGGCCGGGTCATACATATATACATACATACATACACACACATACATATACAGTGAGGAAAATAAGTATTTGAACACCCTGCTATTTTGCAAGTTCTCCCACTTAGAAATCATGGAGGGGTCTGACATTTTCATCATAGGTGCATGTCCACTGTGAGAGACATAATCTAAAAAAAATCACAATGTATGATTTTTTAACTATTTATTTGTATGATACAGCTGCAAATAAGTATTTGAACACCTGAGAAAGTCAATGTTAATATTTGGTACAGTAGCTTTTGTTTGCAATTACAGAGGTAAAACGTTTCCTGTAGTTTTTCACCAGGTTTGCACACACTGCAGGAGGGATTTTAGCCCACTCCTCCACACAGATCTTCTCTAGATCAGTCAGGTTTCTGGCTTGTCGCTGAGAAACACGGAGCTTGAGCTCCCTCCAAAGATTCTCTATTGGGTTTAGTTCTGGAGACTGGCTAGGCCACGCCAGAACCTTGATATGCTTCTTACAGAGCCACTCCTTGGTTATCCTGGCTGTGTGCTTCGGGTCATTGTCATGTTGGAAGACCCAGCCTCGACCCATCTTCAATGCTCTAACTGAGGAAAGGAGGTTGTTCCCCAAAATCTCGCAATACATGGCCCCGGTCATCCTCTCCTTAATACAGTGCAGTCGCCCTATCCCATGTGCAGAAAAACACCCCCAAAGCATGATGCTACCACCCCCATGCTTCACAGTAGGGATGGTGTTCTTGGGATGGTACTCATCATTCTTCTTCCTCCAAACACGTTTAGTGGAATTATGACCCAAAAGTTCTATTTTGGTCTCATCTGACCACATGACTTTCTCCCATGACTCCTCTGGATCATCCAAATGGTCATTGGCAAACTTAAGACGTGCCTGGACATGTGCTGGTTTAAGCAGGGGAACCTTCCTTGCCATGCATGATTTCAAACCATGACGTCTTAGTGTATTACCAACAGTAACCTTGGAAACGGTGGTCCCAGCTCTTTTCAGGTCATTGACCAGCTCCTCCCGTGTAGTTCTGGGCTGATTTCTCACCTTCCTTACGATCATTGAGACCCCACGAGGTGAGATCTTGCATGGAGCCCCCAGTCCGAGGGAGATTGACAGTCATGTTTAGCTTCTTCCATTTTCTAATGATTGCTCCAACAGTGGACCTTTTTCTTACCAAGCTGCTTGGCAATTTCCCCGTAGCCCTTTCCAGCCTTGTGGAGGTGTACAATTTTGTCTCTAGTGTCTTTGGACAGCTCTTTGGTCTTGGCCATGTTAGTAGTTGGATTCTTACTGATTGTATGGGGTGGACAGGTGTCTTTATGCAGCTAACAACCTCAAACAGGTGCATCTAATTTAGGATAATAAATGTAGTGGAGGTGGACATTTTAAAGGCAGACTAACAGGTCTTTGAGGGTCAGAATTCTAGCTGATAGACAGGTGTTCAAATACTTATTTGCAGCTGTATCATACAAATAAATAGTTTAAAAATCATACATTGTGATTTCTGGATTAATTTTTTTTTTAGATTATGTCTCTCACAGTGGACATGCACCTACGATAACAATTTCAGACCCCTCCATGATTTCTAAGTGGGAGAATTTGCAAAATAGCAGGGTGTTCAAATACTTATTTTCCTCACTGTGTATATATATATATATATATATATATATATATATATATATATATATATATATATATATATATATATATGTATATATATATATATATTACATTAGAGATTTGGCAAATTCAGTTTTATCAAGTGCCAGAAGATCAACTTTTATTTTTATTTATTTTTTTGCCAGTGCATCAATAAACACAGCAGAAAAACTCAAGTTCAGTTTCAGTAGGAACAGTGTTGTTGAACTCCTTATTTTGCCAGTTCATTAAAGTCTGGAGTAAGTTTTGTTGTGGCAATTCTCAGGATAGATCCAAGGTGTTTGTCAGAAACTGTCGCAGTTTTTAAAGAGTATCAGATTACGCGAACAACGTCAATGGAGCTGAAGTGCGACATCTTTAGGAGAAACGTGGGCATTACATGGGAAAGGTAAATTGAACAATGTTTACCTGTACCTATTTTAATAGAATTTGGTCACGTTCGGCGGGCCGGATTAATAAACCCAACGGGCCGTGTGTGGCCCGCGGGCCGTAGTTTGCCCATGTCTGATGTAGATGATCATTTATGTGTAAAACTAGCCATAGTGACTTAGCATTTCATTAGCTAGAACGAACACTGACTGGAATGTTTTTTTGTTTTTGTTTTTTCGACTGGAGAATTGTATAACCTCGATTAATTTCATGCTAGTGCCTTAATGCTAGCTGTCAGTGAGTCTACAATTATCTCATTTACCTTAAGGTAAAAGGGCTACAATAGCGGATCTTGTGGATCTCCAAGAACAGAAGGCTAAGGCTGCAGTGGGGTAGGGCTCAGCTAAACTATACAGCTGAAAATAGGAAAAGTATGATGTGTACACTTTGGCCCTGTTAACACCTGGTTTGAATGACGGTCAGTTTGAGTACTGTTGCCGATTGTGTGCATCTCTGGGGCAGTGAATGAATTTTATGAAGTGCACAACGTGGTCTGTTTTTTACTTTTTTTTTCAGAGCTCTGTTTTATAGATTAAAGCAGTGACAAAAGCAAAAATATTCTGTTCACTTTTTTAAAATTTTATATTTAACTGCTTCTCCATGGCCTCACCGAACTCCTCCCAGGCCCGAGTTTTTGCCTCCACAACCACCCGGGCTGCAGTTCGCTTGGCCTGCCGGTACCCGTCAGCTGCCTCAGGAGTCCCACAAATCCAAATCCGAGGCCATGGTCCTTAGTCGGAAAAGGGTGGCTTGCCCACTTCAGGTTGGTGGAGAGTTCCTGCCGCAAGTGGAGGAGTTTAAGTATCTTGGGGTTTTGTTCACGAGTGAGGGAAGGGTGGAACGGGAGATTGACAGACGGATCGGTGCAGCTTCTGCAGTAATACAGTCGATGTACCGGTCTTTCGTGGTGAAGAAAGAGCTGAGCCGCAAGGCGAAACTCTTGATTTACCGGTCAATCTACGTTCCTACTCTCACCTATGGTCATGAGCTCTGGGTCATGACCGAAAGGACAAGATCCCGGATACAGGCGGCCGAAATGTGCTTTCTCCGCACGGTGGCTGGGCGATCCCTTAGAGATAGGGTGAGAAGCTTGGTCACTCGGGAGGAGCTCAGAGTAAAGCCGCTGCTCCTCCACATCGAGAGGGGTCAGCTGAGGTGGCTCGGGCATCTGTTCCGGATGCCTCCTGGACGCCTTCCTGGGAGACTATGTCTCCCGGCTGGCCTGGGAACGCCTCGGTGTCCCCCCGGAAGAGCTGGAAGAAGTGTCTAGGAAGAGGGAAGTCTGGGCATCTCTGCTTAGACTGCTGCCCCCGCGACCCGGCCTCGGATAAGCGGGAGAAGATGATATGGTATGGTATATTTAACTGCTGTGAAAACCATTGTTTCTTAATGTATTGATGAATGTACTTTAGGTTTGGCTTTTACTGGCCTACATTTCATTCTGTTCCACATCTGCACCTCAATGTGTTGGCACCTTCTAGTCAAATAGGCTTTATGTCTGGCTTCTACCAGATAGACTCCTGCTGGTTTATCACAAGGAGCCTGCTGAACAGATGATGGATCATTCAAACTGCTGGATGATTCTAAATCTAGCATGTCTCTTATCATACAGCAAAGGTTTTTGTTTTAGTTCTCCTTTGAAATAGGGTAAAAGAAATGGTTTCAGTTTCCTGTATGTCAAGCAGCACTGGGCTCTTTATAGGGAAACAGTGGCTCCTTCTGTGCAGAGTGGTTTTACTGCTGATTATCTGTAGGCAGCCATAATGTTTACAGAAGTGGTCTGTTGAAGCTTCATTTAATTTGACTCTAGGAAGTAAATTGTATGTATATTTTGACAAAAGTAGTTAAATCTGCTCAACGAGTTGGTCAGTGGGCTCAAATTTATCACACAGGCTTGTTATTGTGATTTGGGATAGAATGAAAAGCTCTTTTGTTTTGCTTCTGCTCAGTGAAAATACAGAGGCTACAATTCATATTTGCGAAAAAAAAAAAAAAGGCTTTTCAGCTGATGCAGCTTTTTGCTTTAGTAGCTTCCCACAGTATATTGTATATTTTGGATGATGGGTTTAATAATCTATTATACTGTGCACAAAAAATTAGCAATAATTTAACCAGACCTTTTTTTTTTTTTTTTTTTTTTTTGCATTATCTGAAAACCTGAAAAGGATGTACACATGTGCCAATTATTCTGTCAGAGTTTTTACAGGCATTGCATTTGTAGAGCTGATCTCACTTCAAAACATGAAGTATGCGGAAAAAATAAGTAGTTTCTGTGGTGCTAATAAAAAATGCTAGTGGTAATGATCTCATCTCCAGACCTGTCTAGACTGTTATTTCCTTCACCCAGTCTTCATCACAAATAACAGACATAGATTATGGTTGAGCTTTTATATCATGGCAGTTGCCTAATCTTTTAATAATTTGTAGAGAAATGCTAAGCAAAAGTTGTCTGTGATGATTTAAAACGTTTTATAGAACTGTAAAGAGAATTATAAGGTTTTCTTTATTCTGAAAGGTGGGATTTTAAAAGACAGCTGTGAGACACAGCTCATAGCATTGATACCTCAGATGTAGGTGAACTGGCTACACTAAATTGTATGTGATGCAAAGGACTGATGTTCTGTCCAGGGTTATTTTCACCTCATACTCAATGTTCCTGGAAATAAGCAACCCAAACAAGGATAAAGCTGAAGATCGATGAATAATTCATGCTAGCTGTCCAAATGCTGCCACTCAAAAAGAGCAGAGGTAATATTTTGTTTTTAACAGTGCAATACACTGCACATGCTTATTCACAACTTCTTTTAACTGATCCACTAAAGCCTGCATTAAAGTCCTCTCAATCCATTTAGAGTCAACCAGGAAGTAGCACTGATTTCTAAAGGTGTCATATTACCAACACGCACTGCTCTATTACTGGAAGAAAAAAAATCATTGTGGCTGAAGAGATAATACTCGAGCATTTCATATTTCATAAACTGAGTGGTGGTCATCATTATAGAAGTGAAAAAAAAACAACTAAAACCCATGCACAGTGTTTGTGTGATTCTGTCTATATTACAGGCTGACCAATTGCTCCGAAAGAAACTCTATGGACTTAGAATAGTAATATCACAATATCTTTCCATCACGAATGCAAATGGATTGACTGAGTGCTTCAGAAAAACAGGTGAAGCTGAATGTTTCTAGGGTATGTTTTTTTTTTTTTACTCTAAAAAATGAATTTTAAATTAAATGCTTGAGAATAATGTGTGTACATCGGCCCTTGACAAGTATGATTTTATCAAGTAACTATGTCTGCCTGAACAGATAGGGGAAAAAGATTGTTATATTTGATTAGTTTATTTGCTATTTTGATTATAATGCATATCAGTAAATTATACGCCCCGTTTTCTTTTTAAATCAGACTTTTACAAATGTTAGCATAAGCTAAACCGATTTCTGCAAAAAATCTACTAAATTCTATACTCAGGTGTGTCAAGGGGTGAAAGCCAATAACCTGTAAATTACTCAGTGCAGGCTTGCTACAGCATACATTATTGTATATAGTATATTTCGTATGACAGTACTTATATTAAAAGTTCATTTATTCATTCATTCTCTCCTGCTTATCCATAATTCGGGTCGCGGGGGCAGCAGTCTAAGCAGGCCCCCGCCTTCGACTGCTGCCCAATCCTCACAGCACCGTCCCTTACGGTCCCTCCTGCAGGTGGTGAGCCCACGGGAAGGCGGCCCCACGTCACTCTGACGTCACGGGCCTTGATAATGCCCTCGTAAGGGACCCCCGGAGCATAGAGGGTTAAGGGCCTTACTCAAGGGCCCAAGAGTGGCAGCCTGGCGATACCGGGCTTGAACCCCAGACCTTCCGATCGGCAACCCAGCGCCTTAACCGCTGGAGCCACCACTCCCCCTCATATTAAAAGTTGTTTTTATTTAATATTAATCATGGTACAAAAAACCAAACTATTTTTCAAACAATTTTCAAGCAGAGATCAGACATCACTTAAATTACATGAATCTATGATTCATATGTTGATCAGATGTTTGTTGGAGGAAAAAAATATGACCTCTTTATTTTGTTGTTAATTGTTTACAAGTCTGAAACAGTAATTTTCAAAGTCTTTGTTTTTGGAATTAGGGTTAGCACATGTTAACCCTAACCCTTATCACACTTGTGGTTCACAACCTTAATTAATTGGTGTATCCTATAATATAAGTAGCTCAGCTTCACATGATGGAGTACAAGATATGACTACGTGCTCCTGGCAATCGTCAACCTTATGTAATGAAGCATATTACATTTATATTTTTTAAAGGCATGCTGGCAAAATTTTTACGAATCATGGGTTTTCATAACACCTGGCTGCTGTACGCTCACCTGAGCGCTGTTTATAGATGATGTACCTCTGTATTGCAAGACTGTAAATGGTCTCCCAAGAAAAAACATTAGACCTAGAATATATCTCTAGTAGTAAGATTCCTAATAAATGAATAAATAATGATACTCTTAGTGAATCCATATTTATTGTATGTCCTTTTAATTATTTATATAAAAATTTTTGAAAAAGCACTTTGAATTTCTGTTGCGTTCACAAAGTGCTATAAATAAAATTGACATTGAATTGGTTATCAATATGATTATTTGTTTAATCATTTTTTTCATTGTCTAGTACATCAATATAATTTTGTTTCCAGTCAAACCAACCAGTGTTTTAATATTATGTAATACAGTATAGTAATAAATAATTTAGATATGGTATTCATGTTAATGTTCTAAATCTGCTCGTAGTTTTAATAAATAAAGCCTAGATAGATAGATAGATAGATAGATAGATAGATAGATAGATAGATAGATAGATAGATAGATAGATAGATAGATAGATAGATTTATTGATTTCTTCTTTTTCTTCTTTTTCTTCTTTCGGCTTCTCTCATTAGGGGTCGCCACAGCGGATCATCCGTCTCCATACTCACCTGTCCTCTACATCTGCCTCTTTCAACCAATGTCCTCCCTCACCACATCCATAAACCTCCTCCTTGGTCTTCCTCTTTTCCACCTTCCTGGTGGCTCCATCCTCACCATTCTCCTACCGATATACCCCCATGTCCTTCCTCTGCTGTTATGTTTATGGACAAATTAGTATTTTCTTATTTTTAATCCATGTAAATATTATAAAACTAATAATAAAACTGGCCTTAAAACATGCTTCAACTCCAACTAAAGTGCAGCTGACCTGTTTTTTTATAAAGATGCATTAACAGTGTTAGCAAAGGGGTTTGAGGCCACGGGGTGCCATAGAAATATTTTTCATTGCATTTTCTATTTTCTAAGCAAACAGCAGAAGGCTCTAAAAATGACATACTGCTCATTTAAAACATGTCACTGAGTTAAGTTCACTCAAGGATACCAGAATCTGAGCATTGCTGCAACTGTGAACTCACTCAGAGAAAAGCAGAGGATACTGGATGATACTCAATTGTGTGTAATGCAATAAACTAAAGTCTTACTACATGATTAATCATTATCAATCATTTGTATTTTAACAATTGCTTATGGAAAAAGTGTGATTAGCACTCGATTATCTTTCCCTTGCCACAGCATCTCCCCTTCGAAATGGACTTGCCCTTGTTTCCGTGCCCGGAGCAGCAGTCCCACCAACTTGTTTGAAATGGAGACATAATGTTCAAACAGCTTGCCAAACTCAATTTCCCGTCTCCCATCTTCTCGCCTGTGCCCAAGTTCTCTAATGATCTGGCACAGCTCTGACACCTCTTCGCCGATGTGAGATTGAGCTTCCGTCCCTCTGCGCTCAGTGTGAGAACCCTCCCGCGGTCGACCATAGTCCGTCTGACTCCACACGGGGCGAAAGGCCATCACCTCAACACTAGTAAATGGATTGTGTTTCTGATAATCCTTATGATCTTCAGACCATTTCTGCCAGGTCTGTGTTAGTCCTTTCACTGAAGCGGCTTCATCTCCTTGGCTTATTGATTGCTTGTCTGTCTCCATGTTGTGCTTTATAACATCTCTGTGTTGGATTGACACACACAGGGAGTGGCAGTGTTTGGGTTCACGTGTCACTTACAGGACATCAAGGGGATCCAACTACAGCAAACCTATGAATATTTTAATAGAAGTACAAACAAAGTTAACCTGCTGTACCTGTCCTCAAGTTAAGCAACAATCATTTTTTTAAAGCTTGAAAACATGCATTATAAAAGATCTTAGAATAAGTGGTGGACGAGGTATGCCATTCCTATACAAATACCCAAAGGGAGTATTAAATAATACTCCAGTATAGTCCCTACTTTTACATTACAAGTAAAAGTATAAAAGTACTTGCTCTTGAGTGTGCTTAAGTAAAAGTACTGATATAACAACTATATTTAATTTATATATCAAACATTTTAATGCTTCATTCTCCTGCACAGCTTTCCTTTATAAAGACAGAGATTTCTAATGTTTCAAAGTGGCAGTTCCTTTATGCCTTACAAACTCTCAAGAACCACAGGGTTACGCTCATGATCCTGCATCATTTAACAGTTTTTTCATTTAGTGAAGGAAAAGAAATAAGGCATTATGCATGAAAATATAGTAAAGAAAACGTTTCCCAGAATGAAAGTACACTACAATTCTTCAGAAAAAGTAGAAAATAACAACTTACAACTACTATTATACACTATTATATAACATTATTATTATTATTAGACACTATTATATAACATTAGTGCACATGATAACCTTTAGTTTTTTCCTATATTTTACCTATATATATATATATATATATATATATATATATATATATATATATATATATATATATATATATATATATATATATATATATTACCTTCTGAAGTAGGGAATGCATGAGTACATTTTTTACCCAGTTATGGGCAATAAGGGCAGAAGACATCTGTTTAATGAGCATGTTTCATATTAAGACCTAAGTTGAGTTTGATAAAACATTTAACTTCACGGCACTGCACAAAAGTCTGTATTTTATAATAACATCAATAAATTAATCTTTTTGTAGGTTTCGGTATTTTTAAAGATAAACATTACTGTACTCACGTTCCTCATGAGCTGCATCAGAATCCTTACCATCATGCAGCTGTAGTGGTATACTGACTCCGCCAGTGTTTCGCTCAACACTGAGCACAACTGTTAATAAGTAAACACAGTTACATTCACAATACGTTTTATACGTTTAATTTTATTCATAATTTCACGTCACTTTACTCTACTTATCCATTGCGAGTCGACGACAGCTAGGAACTGTATTTAGGAAGGTAGCGTTGCCTGCCGGACTGTTTTGATAGGTGCATTAAGACATGGCGCTGCACTGTGGAAAAACATGCCGGCAGTATTTATTACATTTAGCACACGACAATGTGGACTTCAGATTACCGGTATGTCATGCTAAAACTCGTTACGATCATAACCTCTTATTGTTTTTGACGAATAAGTTTTTATTTGATCAATACAGACTGTGGTACACTGTAAACATCCTTTTAGAAAGCGATGATTCGGCTGATGATTGCTTATCAGAAGTGATCAAACAATCGAAGTATATAAATGCGTTTATAATCGTTGTTTGTTTGTTTGTTTTAGGAGATCAGATCTTTGCTATCACTTGTGGGTCGGCAGTGTGTTCCAACAGAAACCTTCAACGAGACGGTAAAAACAACCAATATACCCTTAACATAAGATATTTATTATCAGGATTTATAGCTGTGTGAAATCGATGAGGTCATCTCGCACTTTAAAATAGAACCTAAAATGGAAGATTATGGCTTATCTAATTATACAGGGAAATGGCATGCATTGCTGTCAGATCTGTCTACAATATTTTTTATTTGCTTCTGGCTTTTTAAAGCTTTTCACTTAACAAACCAATGTGTGATTTCTTTTTCTTCTTCACCCCTTTAGTCACCCTTTTGGCGCCTACATGGTCTATCAGAGAATGACGTGAGGAGTGTTATGGCAAGAACAGTTTGTGCCAAGTAGGTGTGAGTGATACTGAGCAGACAAACTAATCAGGAATTGTTTTCCAGACAAAGAATAAGCATATGGAATAAATCATATACTGTACATTACTGTAGCTCAGTGGGTTTGGTTTTGTGCTGGTGATTGAAACATTTTGTTAAAATCTAAGGCCTGCCAGTAAGGCTCATTACCCTCAAATGTTTATCTGGATCCTTGGATGGTTCCACATTACTTCTAGTGTGCTTTGAAAAAAGTGTTTTCCTTTTTGTTCTGTTTGTTCTGCTGTCCCCCAAAGTTCAATTTTGGCTCATTTACTTTGTTGCATTTATATCTCCCCCTTTTTCAGCTTATAAAATCCTCTAAATTTAAGTGAACCTTTTTTATGTGGATAATCCACACATTTATATAAATTTAAAAAGGGTCAGAATTTGCAGACTACTATGTTATTAATCTCTATATCTGAGATGAAACCATTGCTTTCCTATTTCTCGCTGTGCGCAGTAATAAGACAAGCCTAAAGTCTTGCTAACTGGCCCCCCTCAACAGGAGAAAGCCTAGGAGTTATATGTAACAGTCTTACCATTTTATCTATATGGCCACAATAATCCAAAAAACTAAGTTTTTTCCCAATACTTTCTCATATATGATCCTTCTCTGTGGCTGATAAACTGATTTATTATTTTGTTTTCTCCATGAACTCATTACTTTAATGGGCTTCTTGCTGGGCCGAATAAGTCCACAACAAATAAATAGCAATAAAAAAAAATAAATAAAAAATTAACAGTTAGAATCCTGACCGGCTGCCATCAGACATAATAATTGCCTGCTGAATGTATAATAATTATTTTTAATGGAGTAGTTGAGATTATATTTGTATTATTATTTATACATGTTTATTGTTTTTATGTAAAGTTCACAGAGAGGCCATTTTGAAAGTAAAATAAATTTGTATTTAAATGGTAATATAAGAGTTGGTATCACTATGCTGTAGCTATAATATGAAAATCTTTTAGCTAGAATATTGCTGTGCCTATTTTACTTCACGTTTAGGTCTGCATTTGAGCTTTGGGGTCATGGAAGAACTGTCTCTGAACTGAAGTCTTCAGTACTGGAGTATCCCACAGAGCACATGGTGGGTGCCAACTGATTAACTACTAATTTTAAGATGTGTAAAAAAAAAAATATATATATATATATATATATATATATGTGTGTGTGTGTGTGTGTTCCTTACTAACTTGTATGCATTGTGTGCACATAGACACCTTTTCTTCAACAAAAATCAACATACAAGATTAATGTCTACACTTTCAACAAGACATTACTGTTCACAGACAGAATAGAGAAGATAGACGTAAGTATATATTTTTTATTTCATTTGTGTTGGATAGGTTTATTTAAGGGTATTAATACTCATATTAGTTTATATTTATAACTTTGGAAAAAAACTATAGGGCAATGTCTTAATTAAAATTTATGTTAAATATCCTGTCTCTACAGTGTTTTTTATTTTCTGGCAAAATTAAGTAATTGGACAGACAATATATCATCTGTCCCTCCACAGG